>NC_139669.1:4289268-4304268 GCF_951799395.1 Argentina silus
GATTATATCTAGGGGCATGCAGGCAGGGTGTGTATAACCCACACATGGCACGGTAAACAGTTGGATGTTTCAATATGCAATGGAATAGAATATTACATTTCCTTTGGTTAGGGACATTGGCAGTGTGTTTGAAGAAACAGAGGTAGCTCCCCAGGTGCAACTCTAGTTTCAGCCTCTCACAGCTGACTAATAATTTAAGATAATGAGCAATCTCAAAGGGTTCTTTTGTTAAAATACAGCTTTTTTTGGACAGGTGGCCGTGACACTTCATAGACAATGTAGTTCTGTAACATACCATTGTACTTTCTCCATGCCTGAAACTCCTCTTAGACCCTCTGTAGCTGGGAAGTATATGATGACACATTCATAATCGTTAATATTTTCTCAATGGTTGAAAGGACTTAGGACTCTAGAGGCCTTTCACACAGATGTGGGCCTCCTGGTGATGCTGCTGCCTGCCTGCCTGCCTGCCTGCGTGTGTGTGTGTGTGTGCATGTGCGTGTGTGTGTGCATGTGTGCTTGTGTGTGTGTACGGAATGGGTGAAGGAGAGGTAATGAGGGCAAAGGAAGGGCCCAGCGGCAGGAAGGAGAGCTGCCAGGTGGATCCTCCGCCTCAGTAAGCCTCTTACCTTACCTCGGGTGTAATTGGCATCCATAAATGGGCATCTCTCAGCTCCCTTCTCCGCCGACTTGAGTAAAACCAACATGGGATCCACCTCTGACACCTGAACATCCAGGTGCTGCTGAGGAATCTGAATCGGCCTCTCTGATTGGATAAAAGCCTGAGGGAGGCAGGGTTACCCAGTGCTGACAAGGCGTTTTGGCAAATGTTTTTCTAACAAATAGACCCGTTGGCTACCAATGGCAATTACAGCACATGTAAGCTGGTAAAGCAACCGGTGTTGAGGCTCCAAAAGGTAATGTCATGTCTTGTTTTTCTGGGTTTTGTCACAAGCTGAAATTGATGTTACAAGTCTCATCTGCCACCATGCTGCCATCTGTCCCCTGAGCAGACTGGATTCAGCACCAGGGCTAGTGGACAGCTCCCTGGCAACACTACTGAGTTCATGTCAATAGAAGTAGTGCTGAAGCAAGAGTAGTGCTGAGCCGCTTTGCCCAAAGGAGACTGTCTCTCTGTCTCTCTCTCCCTCCCTTTCTTTCTTTCTCCTTTCTGAACCAGTCCCCGCTCTCTCACGGAGGAGTAGAATAGGCTGCAGGTTTTCTCAAGACATGCTGTGCATTTCCTCAATAAAGACAGCTAGACTCCTTTATCTTTGTTTCTATCCACGGTGATTCTGTCCTTGTCTCATTGTTGACTGGAGCAATTACGATCGTTTCTCACTTCACTGAGGTGAATGGAGCCTCTGCTATTCAGCGAGGGGATCGGCAAATGACAACATATAAACAATTTGACTTGAGAAACTTTAATTATGTTTCGGAGGCCTTGGGAAAATATGTGTTTTTTTTGTTACTGTCGTCATCCAAAGGGTTCAGATTGGCACATTCAGGTAGAGCTTGTTGTTCCAAAGTGAAAAACAGAGCACTTTTTTGACGGTCTTGCTACACATTATGGGTACGCGTAATTAAACAGTCAAGACTAATATGATGCTTAAAATTAATTTGGTTGGTGTGTGTGTGTGTGTGTGTGTGTGTGTGTGTGTGTGTGATGTTTCTTGGGTCATCATCTCTCTTTGTGTGTATATGTATATTTGCGTGTGGGCCTGTGATATTGTGTGTTTATGTTCATTTCTGTGTGTGTGTGTGTGTGTGTGTGTGTGTGTGGTGTGTGTGTGTGAGCATGTCTGTGTGTGTGTGTGTGTGTGTGTGTGTGTGTGTGTGTGTGTGTGTGTGTGTGTGTACTAGCCTATCAGGCCTATCCGACCATCCTGATTACTGGCCCAAGTGGGAGTGAATTAAAGCCCAAATCGTCAGTCAGCCGTGATGCGTGCCTACAGCAGCCTCAAAATGAATGTGTTAAAAGTCATTAAACAACACTCAACTTAATCATTCTTTTACTTTTCATAATTAGGACCCAAGGCTGCTGTCAGCGGCAGCACAGCTCATGCTTGGCTTTTGGCCACAAGTTGACTGGTGCTAAATTAGATGAGATGACTTCTTTATTAATACGTCTGCAGCTGGCCATAGTGTGAAATATGGCCTGTTCATCTTATATTGAACAATCCTCACCTATTATTAATAGTGCCTCCAACTGTTGAGCACACAACTTCAACTTTGAAGTGCTAACAGCTGTGAAATGAATGGCATTTTAATTCATCCCGAAGTTTCTTTCCTTTGTTGTCTTTGAGAGTGTATGATCATACCATGGTGTCAACATATGCAGGTGCTATACTTTTGATGACGTGGTGACAACTCAACTGATATGCTGGCATGCGAGGTTGAGAATCTGACAGGTGTCAAGCCTCCATCTAGACCTGATCTCCATTAAGCTGCAATGAAATCAGTGTTTTTTTTAAAACATTTTTTATAAAAAGTGTTCCAGTGTTGTTTCCAGTAGTTAAAGCCATTAACTGACAGCAGTACGCAGGCTGCTCTAGGTGAATATACATTCACCCTGCCCTGCATGTCAACAGCTGTGCCAAGTAGTGGCTGCTGCCTATAGATACTGTGTGTGTGTAGGGTTTCAGCTCTCAGCTGCCTGTGAGAAAGCCTCTTTGCCACTTCTCCTAATCAGTGTGAAGAAGTGTGCAGCCTCCCCTCTCTCTTTCTCTCTCTCCTTCTCTCTCTCTTTCTAACTCTCTCAGAGTTGTAGGGAATGTTGCAGGCTGGGATAATGTTTGGATCATGTATGTGTGTGTGTGTGTGTGTGTGTGTGTGTGTGTCTGTGTGTGTCTGTGTGTGTCTGTGTGTGTCTGTGTGTGTCTGTGTGCAGAGTCGCTGCGGGTGCAGAACAGACGCCTGTCATGTGTACTGCTCCAGTCCCGCCTCTATAAATAGAAGTCCCTGAGCGCTGCCACTCCTGGGGGGGCTTTGTACTCTTCTTCCTCCTTTCTTCTCCTCCTTCGCACCCTCCCCTCCTCTCTTCCTCCCCCTCCCCTCCTCTCTCCCCCCCCCCTCCCCTCCTCTCTTCCCCCCCCTCCCCTCCTCTCTTCCCCCCCCTCCCCTCCTCTCTTCCTCCCCCTCCCCTCCTCTCTTCCCCCCCCCTCCCCTCCTCTCTTCCCCCCCCTCCCCTCCTCTCTTCCTCCCCCTCCCCTCCTCTCTTCCCACCCCTCCCCTCCTCTCTTCCCCCCCCTCCCCTCCTCTCTTCCCCCCCCTCCCCTCCTCTCTTCCTCCCCCTCCCCTCCTCTCTTCCCCCCCCTCCCCTCCTCTTACAGCCCATGTGTGTCTCCTGTCATTCCTCCTATGCATGCATCTAGTCCCTCTGTCAGTTCCATCAGTATACACGGCTAATTCTGCCTGACGTGGAACCCCCCCACCCCCCTCTCCACACACACACACAAACTCATCATTAAGTCACCATTCATACACTCAATTCTTAGAATACATATGGCTCATTATGATATCAAATTAAAACATTATTCAATCTCATGAACATACACTGCTGTAATTACCTGCAGGTGAGTTGTGCTGAGAGTGTATCCCAAACCCTTAGTGTATACCCTTACCCATTTTAGCCAGACATTTCGAAACAATCAGATTGTTTTGCGTGGTTAACTACACTTTAAGAAAGCATTTCCGAAAAAGTCAAACTCTCAGCAAACTCTGGGCAGAGAAGATTGCCTGCATGCTGTAGAGTCAGGAGAGAGTGACAGAGAACTGCAATATTAGGGTTGTAACTGTCACTCAGAGTCAGGCAGCGTCAGCTATTGAGATTCCAAACCACAGGCTCTCCAGGAAAGTGACAGTTTCAGGGTAAATGATAGCTTGACATGTCGGCTTTGAATTAAGTCAAAACTAACCAAATCAGATGCAGAAATAAGTCTGCCGTGGCATAAAGACGTGTGAAGTGTTTGTCACCCCCGACCTGCAGAGTCTAAAGGGCTGAGGCGTCTTTCCAGCAGGTCTTGGGCATGTGGTTAGACATGATTTAGACTGTGAAACAAACATTTTGCTTGTTAAGTGATTACTTTAAAGGTGTTGTTTATGCTGGATTAGTGCTGCTAATCTGCTACTGTGCAGATCATTACCAGGGCTTCCTTGAAAAATAGATGAATATCTCACCTGTATAAATAAAGATATGATCAATAATTTGATATAATCAGAAATAATCGGAGCAACACAATCAAATTGAATTAGCACTTGTGTTGCTAAATATGTGCAAAGCAACATAATCATATTCAACACTTGTTTTGCCAGATGTGAGGAGATCAAATAAAGAAAGAATCCAGCAGGAGATTATCGGTCTCTGTGTCGAAGGCCAAGTTCTAGTTTTCTGATCTGACCTTTTTTTGCCCTCGCTGATAAATCGGATCGTTATATCATTTCCTATCTGAAATTAATATTACCACAACCTCTTTAAATCGGAATTTGCATAGATGTTTCTCAAAGATGCGGAGGGGGGAAGTCTCTGGCTACAATATGTTTAGATTATATTAAGCGTCTCATTTGGCCAGGGATATGCCCCCGAGTCTTTCTCTTTCCCCCACACAAACAACAGAGGAGAATACAAATAGCACAAATCTATCCTCGGTTTGCATAAAGATATCATCCATTTCCCCTCTCCTTCTTATGAAGCCATTTGTTATTCCTCCAAGTTTTCTCTGCTTTAACTCGATTTAAAGCCCCTGAAATCTCAATAATGCCATTTGCTGAGGGTTGCCTCAAAATAATTGCCACCAAGTGGGGGTTGTCAGTGGGAGGCTCCTAGGGGTGACAGCATCTCATCAGGGAGGGCAGCCATTTACTCCAATTGACAGAAGACAAAATGTTCTCCTCCGGGTCCTCCTCTCCACACCCAGAGACATTGACTGTGGGGTTTCGCTAATTAAGATAATTAAGATGAGTTTCTCTGCCACCGTTGTCTTGTCTTAAGCAGTGCTCAGGTGCTCCAGCATTGTTATGGCAGGCCATGTATCGCACTGGTGGCATGCTGACTATTTTTGCTTCTTTCTTTTTCATCTGATTTCTTTTCTGAGAGCAGTTACTGTGGATGTTCATATTATTGCTGCTGTTTGTATTATGACTGCTGTTTGTCTTTGACGTTTCATGTTAAATGCAATACAGAAAGGGCAAGCACCTTTGCTTTTAAATGAATTACATTTCTCTTTGCCTACACGCAAATTACTATGTATTGTTAGAATAGGCAAGAATAACTGGCAGAGTAACTGTGGTTGAGACATTTATATTTGTTTCTTTGGAAGTTGCTTATTATTCATTCAAGTGGAACTTTTTCAGGGAATTTGTGCTCTCTCTCTTTGCTTTCTCTCAGTTGAGCTAATTGCTTGAGCATGGACTGACATTCGCAGTAGCAGTGACTTGACCATGAAAAAGGAGAGTAGAGAAGGTAATTACTGAGGGGGTCTTTTTCTGGCTCGGTGGGAAAAGACAATGGAGACAACATCAATAAGGACAAACTCTCCGCAACCTTTCCCCACAGCAATCTTTAATGAAGACCTTTGCTATAGGCTTAGATGGATGAGGCCAGCACTGAGAGAGTGGGCTAGCAAGAGGCAGGTAGATGTTTATTTAGTGCAGCTCACTGGATATTGGAGTGGGAGAGAGAGAGAGAGAGAGAGGGTGTCAGATAGGATGGCGATTTAAGACCTAGGTGATTAAGGAACAAAGTTGATGGAAAACTAACTCCTATTGACAAGGCTTTGTCTCTTCCGTCTCCCTGGTGCCTGGCTAACTTCCTTGAGGCTAAGCTACTGGACGGGATTCACAAAAGTTAAGAGGGATTGATTGCTCTGCAGCAATTTTGTACGCGGTCCCAGGCTGGACATTGATTTCGCAGGCCAGCTCAGGAATGGAGGTCTTACATTTATATTACTGTTAATCATTACTCTCCTGGCATTTTATCTATTTATTTTGGTACATCATTAATTTCCTGGGCATAGGCTGGCAGATAGGCATGCCATGCCCCCCCCCCCCCCCCCGATATATACTCCCCGCATATCCTACACAATAAAAAGAACATAGCACACAGTTACACACTGACACACACACACACACACACACACACACACACACACACACACACAACCAGCCGTGTTTTAGCAGACACACGCCTTTCGACTTCATGATCCCCATCTAAGTTCCAGTACAGCGGTAAAGTCATGTTCTTGACTTTAAAGCCATGCCAGTCTCAGATGTGCCGTCAGAGCACCTGCTCCCTCCCTCATCAGCGGAGCCCCATCTTCTGACACTTCAGAAGGTGTGCTTCACACGCCTGTCACCCCCCCCCCCCCCCACCCCCCACCCTCCACCCTCCACCCCCCACCCCCCAACACTTTCTTCCCTGCACTCTGCCGAGCTCCTCTGTCTGAGAGTTATGTACTTTGTAGAGTTAACACTCCTGCGTTCCGTCACATTGAAGTTGGTAAGTGGTACTGAGTGGGGAGACCGCGCTTTAGTGTTTAAAGAGAAGAGCTGTAAAACATTCTGTCTGTTGCAGGGAGAAGCAGGTGTCACACCTCAGAGGGGAGGAGGGCGTTACATTAACCTGCAAATCCCTCTGTGTCCTTAATACAGGGTTAGTGGAGGTAGGAATTGTTTTTGTGTTAGGGAGGCTGGGTGGTTAGGACCCACTGCAGTTCCTGTCCTCCAGAGGAATGACTCTCCCGCTGTCTTTTGACAATGCTCTGTTTTGTTATAGAAGATCTCTGGCTGCAGTTTATCTCTCTTATCCCCCATCTATACTCCAGTGAGTGTTTGCAGTGTGATCATGTCCTCCATAAAATGCCTTTGTTTTTAAGAGGTTCTCCGATTCACCATGTAACGTCCTCATAAATAGGTTTATACTTATACAGATTGTATTCACTCCCAGACTCATTTTTTAGAGGTTGCGCACAAGCACACCATGTTTGCATCTAAATATATTCCACCATGTTTAAGGCAGTTTATTCCCAGCTGAGACAGTATCACTATGTAAACACATGGGTATGTGGGCTGAACACTACCAGGTCTCCCACTGTGCCTACTCCCACATGCCCGCTTAGGAGCTGCCTGGCTCGGGCTCAGAGGGAGTATGTACCACTTATGGCTGGAGGTTTTGCTTGGCACTACTCAGTTTCTTCTGCTATTTGGTGATGATGATGATGATGATGATGATTGTGTGTGTGTGTGTGTGTGTGTGTGTGTGTGAGAGTAGACTCCCCTTCGAGGAGAGGGATAAGAACTAGCTATCCTAGCTGACTGATTCTACAGTTGACCTCGTGAAAGGGAAGCTTGTGAAAGGGAAGATGGACACATGGAGAGGATGGGCAGCTTACCATCGCCCACTGTGTGTGTGTTTTTTTAACATGTTTTTTAACATGCATTTTTAACATGTTGATGTTCTACTCTTTTTTTTTTATGTATGTGTGTGTCTGATAATGATGTAGATGTGTTAAAGGTTGTGTTCCAGAGGTTCTGGTAATGATGTAGATGTGTTAAAGGTTGTGTTCCAGAGGTTCTGATAATGATGTAGATGTGTTAAAGGTTGTGTTCCAGAGGTTCTGATAATGATGTAGATGTGTTAAAGGTTGTGTTCCAGAGGTTCCAGAGAGGTCCTGTCTGAACATCCTCTCCGCTGGGTGCTGTTGTTATCAGACAGCACATCTGGCTCACTGTCAGTTTGGCTGCTGTTGAGGAGCCTCTGTTGTTGTTCGTGTTACACTCCGCAATACGGCTACATTGCATTTACACACACACACACACACACACACACACACACACACACACACACACAGTGTAGGATATGGCCAACACTGTAAACCAATGGCTGCATCATAGACCCCCAGTAGGCCTTTCAATAATGCCCTTGCACCTCCATCCAATCCAATTGGAGGTTTATACCAGGGCCTAGTAGTGTCATGTTTATGTCTCATAAGAGAAAGCTCTAAGGATGCAAGGAGTCTGTAGAAGAGCAGTCCCTCGGGACTATATTCATGGATACCATTGCATATTACTGCTGAGGCAAGAATGACAAAGCATATGGGAGAGGCAGGTTAAGCCACCTAATATTTAAGAAACAGTACCCCTGTGAGTTGTAGTCTTCAACCGTGACTTTAGAAGATGTCTGCATCTGTAGTGCTGTTTGCAGAACTGTGTCCCAGCTGGTGTGGTTGCAGCAGAGCGGGGTTCCATTTCTATGGTATTATGCTCCCCCTTTAAAACCATGGGTCCTGCAGAGGTCTAATCCCCAGCATGGGGAGGAAAGGCTAGGCATTTTAGATGTATTCATTTTTTATACAAAGCTAAGGGAAGCCCTAGGAATGCAGCTCTCGCCATGCTGCGAACGCTATGTACACAGAGACAAAATAGGATTCCGCCTGGTTGGGTTAGAGAGGAAGGGGAAAAGAGAGTAAAATCTAATACAGGACTTAAGAAACATTCCATTCCAGGAAGCTTTACTTTATTATCAGAGAGTGAATTTAATATTCCCTACGGTAATGCTCACATTAAATGAGGCTTTTTTAATATGCTGGTCAGACGCGGTGCTGCCGGCCTCCTGAGCTTTGAAGGAAATAGACACAGGGGAGCAGGAGTTTAAAAAAGAGAAGCATCCCAACTTGGCCAGAGGATTTTCTGCCCCTCTGAGTCTGGGTTCTCCTTCAGTACGAGAGGAGAGAGTTGTTGCTCTTGTTTCTGTGTTCTTTTGATTATCGCATATTGCTTTTTGTTTCCTTACAGTGAACAATAGTGCGGTGGCATTTTTCTCAGGGTTCAATAAACAGATCCTAGAATGATATTATTCTTAGGGACCGGCCAGGCCGGAGCTGAAGAAGCAGGGTTTTATTAGAACACATGAATCTTGTCAGCTGGGCCTGAGGAATATAAATGATGTGCAGTTGCAGGTCAGTTGGCACTTGTAGATAAAGTGGAGCTTAATATTCAAAATTATCATAGTGATATCCATGACATCCCTCAACTGGTTCTCCATGCTTATCGATCGGGTGATGGTTTCGGGAAACGAAGGAATTAATTCAAGTGACAGATCGATTTTTTAAATAACGGATTTTGTGCTACCCTTGTTATGCTACATTTGCCTGGGTGTGATGGATGCTAGGCGGATGGTGGTCAGAATACCGGAAGCTTCCTATGGAGGGAAGCTCGGTGAAGTAGTTTAAGTTGCTTGAAATTGCTGATGTTTGGACATCTTAAACGAGGGAAAAGTAATTTGTCAGCTAACTTGGAAACAAGTTTGTTGTGGTAGCAGATGATAAAATGGCTGTGATCACAGATGATTAAATGCATTTAGAGGAGATAAATGTATCCAGTCCATTCAGAGAATATTCTTGTTTAGCCATAATCACATTAGTGGTGCTAAATAAAACATAACCATACAGTATATCTTTAGTACCGTCTGACATACACAAGTGGCTGGCAGGCTGAAGGGAACATGTTTGTTCAGAAAACACTCAGTACAACTCTCCCCATTCAACCCCCGTGGGTCACCAACACAGCTTATTTCATAATTAAACTATTCTCCCCTCCCAACATCTCCCTATTTTTCTCCTTAATCTCAGTTTGATGAATTGCCTGTTGTCTGTTTTGAGCGGTGTAATAGACACACCAATGTGCCAGGGCGAAAAACAATTTCCTCGCTCCATGTTTCAGTCACTTAAATAGCCATAATTTCAGCCCGACAACTTAATGTTTTGTTTCCCTGTTTATGGGGCGTCATGTGGGCACAATGTGTAAATTATTGTCACTGCTGTCTGAGCTATTAAGTTGCCAAAAGTTCTCTGTTATTAGTGTTTACCTAATTTTGTCAGCGGCTCGGCCGTCAGAAGGGCCCGATATTGCCAGCTCCTGTTTATTACGACGCTTTCTCGAATTGGAGCAAATTAAGATCCTCATTATTTTATTTGCTGGATGCAAGCTTGTTAATGATCTTTCAACAAATTAAATAACCTTGGGGCATGGGTAGGATTAATTAGATAATAAGAATCACATCTCTGTTTTATCTTTTTTTAAATACATTATGTCTTGATGGTTCCAGCGCTGAAATTGCTTTTCAATTTAACTGCAGATCCCAATACAAGCTGTATTGAATCAACTTGTACAAACTTACTAATTACTTTCAAAGAGCACTAAATGTTGAATCATTTCAGGAACTTGTCTTGGCTGTTGACCACCTTGTGTAACATGGCTACTGCTGAAATGTTTTTGTGATTTATGAAGCTTTTACATTGAGGGAAACACAAGGGGATATTGTCACCGATTTATCGGTCTTGGCGATGATTCCTTGAACATGTATCATTGTTAGAGGTCTCCAATGCAGTGTAATCATCAGTTAATTACTGTTTTCAAAAGCTATTTTTTTTAGTAAAATATTTGTAAATATGGGGGTGAAAATAAAGAAGTGTAACAGCTTGTACTGTATAACTCATGATCTAGTTAGTCGTTGTGTAGCCAACTTTAGTTTCACCTGGCTAGTGGAGAACAGGGTTAGATGTCCTTGAACAGTACAGTATGTTCTGAAAAGGATAGTACGCTGTGTAAATAGGATAAATGCATGGAACAAACTTGCAAACTATTTCTTCCACATAGCCTATTGAGTGGATACATCAATACATGTATCCTCTCTATAGCTCTGCACTTAGAGCTGGTTATAATACCCATGTATGCACATAGATTCCACCTGATTAATAAATGACCTTGCACTTGTGGATTCTCAGTGATAGCAGGATAGCTATTTTAATTTTATCATGCATACACCTGAAACCTTCTTTTGTACATGCCTACCTATAGGCTTTATTCCTCTGTCATTCTGAAGCCTGCCTATTGTGCGGAAACCTTGGAGTGGAATGGCATTGCATTGCATTGCACAGCTGTGGGTATGTGGAGGATTGGCTGATAGTGGAGGAACTAACTGCTTCAGTTGGAGTAGGATGGAGTTGTCCCCAGACTCTGATCATCGGTTTGGTGTTTTAGTCCCCTTATGGTGAAGGTCAGGGATTTGGGAGGGTGAGCCAACCCTAGATCTGTGCCTGAGGGCAATTTCAGTTGCTATTTTAGCAAAACCATGACTGATCATAGTTCTATCATTATGAACTCCCTCATTATGGTGATGGAGGGGGGGAGTGGGGGGAGAAGGAGGAGAGGGGGGGCGGGGAGAGGAGAGGAGGGGTGGTTCATGGGGAAGCAGTGTGTTTGATAAGCAGGATTATAGCACTTGGTGTGTGTGCCAATACAGTTAACAGCAGCCACGGCGGAATCCTATTAGACAAGTGTCAGAGAATGAAGAGGGGTGGAAGGAATATGAAAAAGGCCTGACCTGTCTTTATTAGATTCTGTCATTGGGAACTAAGCAGATTTAAGCAGCGTGTATCAATCACAGCCTGTCCTCAGAGATAAACCCATTACTTGTAAGTTATCAAGGCTCTGCAGAAAATTACAGCCGTTCCCTTTGGTGCCGGAATGTTCTACACATTGTTGCGGGAGATTCTGAACACACCGGCGCGGAAAGCTGATTAACATAGATTCTAATACTGGAGTGTCTATTTGAATTACAGAGCGAGGTTAGTTATTCCTGCCGAAAGGTACCTGGGTTGGGGAAGGCACCTCTCTCTCTCTTCTCTCTCTCTCTCTCTCTCTCTCTCTCTCTCTCTCTCTCTCTCTCTCTCTCTCCTCTTCCTTTCTCTTTTGCTTTCTCCCCCTCCATTCCACCTCTGGTCCTCTCTCACCCCCCCCCCCCCCCCCTTTCTCCTCTCCTCTCAACCTCTCTTCTTTCTTCCTTTCTCTCCCGCCCTCTCTATCTGTGTTCGTGGCCGTGTTGCTACTCAAGGCCCCCTGCATCAATATTTATCTGGCGGTGGATAGCAGTATGGCGCCTGGGGGAGAGGCAGTAGAGAGAGCAGACTGTTGGGACCTCGACCAGACACACAATCACTAAATCATGCAGGGACGCAGCTCCTTTTGACAGGGGGGAGGGAAGGGTAGATGGTGTGACTGTTAGACTGGTCAAGGAGGTCCCTCAGGTGGTTGAACCCAGTGATCCTTTGGTTTCAGATGTCCACAGCAGAATCAGCCACCAACCACCACCTCACCTAGAACTTGCGTCACCAATAACAAATCTTCTCTCGAGCACAATTTTCACCCAGTTAACATGTAATCACTCACAATGCAGGAGGATTGATGATTTTTTGAAGTGCTGGTTTGATTGAGTTCCAGCCTCAGTCGCATAATCCTCATCATCACCCACCACCATGGATCTGTATAGCTGTTACCTCATAGGCTACATACTAGTTTATACTAGTATATTCTGTTTGATTGCCTAATAGAGAAAAGGCTCATCAAAGGCCTAATCAAAGCAGCAGACTGAGTGGCGCGTTTATGGTGCATTAAAGCATTTTGCTCCCAAGAATTGTAGCCTAGTGTGAACTAATGACTGGAATGATGCCGCATGATGCTCACTCAAACGTCGTAGCCTCTTCAGTTAGAAAACACTTCACTTTAATTGGTAAAGAAGGAATAAAAAATGGTTGATTCATGTGGAAAATGACTCAGTGAGAGGGAGAAGTGTGTGGGTGGGTGGGTGTGTGTGTGTGTGTGTGTGTGTGTGTGTGTGTGTGTGTGTGTGTGTGTGTATGTGTGTGTATGTGTGTGTGTGTGTGTGTGTGTGTGTGTGTGTGTGTGTGTGTGTGTGTGTGTTCAGGCGCGTGCATGCATGCACGTTTGTGCGTGCGTGCGTGTGTGTGTGTGTGTTTGTGTGTGTGTGTGTGTGTGTGTGTTGTACAAGGTAATCATCAAGGGGAAGAAGCAGTGAGAAAGTTCAAAAGTTGCGGTGGAGTTGATAATGAGGAGACTGGGTAGCACAGCGAGCACTGCTATGCTGCTACTTTGGCTGGGGAAGGAAACAGCTCAACAACTCATGTTAATGACCTCTTCACCGGGAAACGTATGTGTTAAATGCATCACGATAACCCTCCCCCTCTCATCTCTCAACTGTTTTATGTGGCTATGGATGCAGAGGATGGATACACAGGGAGATTGTATTCATAGGTGGATAGGATTTCTGTTAGTCACTTACTGTAATGAGACCATATAAGGTTTCAAGCATAGATCACAGCCATGACAGAGAGATCCATTTTATCCTCCTTTGTCTATCGTTCCTTTGTTGTGCTGTCTGGCCAATGGATGGCTTTGCCACAGGATCTCCTCTTTTCCATTCCAAATGAAAACCACACGTTTCTCACGCAAACTGCAATTCAACCCCAGCCACTCTCATCCCGTAATTGGCCGAACCAGCTCAATTATTTGTATTAACTACACACGTCGACGTGTTTGCCTTTTTATGTTGAAAGTTCCACCAGGGGAAATGTGAAATCATTTTTAAAAATTGCATCGTTACACTTGCTTGCTAACTTCAATTTGGGGCCGTTTACATACACAATGGGCTTTTAGATAGCACCCGGTACCGCTGCCTCAGAGGAGAGAGGTAGCACCTCTGGCTATTCGTTGACACACAATTCATTTCAGCTCTGAGGAATCCTGTAGGCGAGAGTTAATTTCCTAAAATTAAATTCAGCATATTAGCAGTGAGATTTATGGTAATCTGACCAGTTGGTCTCTGAGGCATCACGTTTTGTACAGCGCCTGTGGCCGTGGAATGAACGTACAGTAGACTGGCTGTGGGCTGGTTATTAACTACATGTCTCTGCTGTGATGCAGGCAGGGGAGGAGGCTGGGAGGGTGGAGAGATTGGGGGATTCCCTACGATGGTTATGTTCAACTCCATGTCCTCTTAATTAAGGCCTTGTTTACCTTCAACCACAATCTTGCCACACTGGCTATTTTTTTGTTAATTTCGATAGAAACCCATAATACTACCCAGTCAGCAGACAATTGTGGGCCTTATCTGGTCTTGTGGTGGCACATAGGGCTGAGTGCTGGGAACTGGCAAGTATATTATGGGCCAGACTAGGACATCTTTGTTCTGAATGTGGTTGGGATCCTGGACCACACATGTTGGCCAAGGTCTGGCCTTTTCATGGCAAAGATAAGACTCAGGAATGGCAGCCAGAGCCGACCCACTCATGGCCTGGGGAACAAAGGGCCACATCCGGATGCCGGTAGAAAACAGACGTGGGCCAGATCTGGACCGTCATTACTCTGCTGACAGGGTACTGCATTATTGGTGAAATGCAGGACCATACCTAGCCCATCTACATCTATGGTGGCTTATATGCAGTGTTGCATTGTATTTGTGATGTGCTTGAGTACTCAAAGTTTGTTGGTGCACCTGTAAGTGAAAATATGTCCACCTGTAAGTGAAAAGTCTGCTTTGGTACCGGCCATTGATGTTGTGGCATTTGGCCTGATTTAAGTGTAAAGCCCAGGTCTTTCTGCAGGCTGCACCCAGAGCTGGAAATTAATGACAGAGCTGTAATGAGGATCTTTATTAATCCTTTATTATTCCTCCCCTCACAGTGCCAGTGACTTTGAGATGGCTCTGCACAAGGTTGTCTTGCCCACAGCAGGCCTGCAGTCCAGGCCCGTGCTATGTGTGTGTGTGTGTGTGTGTGTGTGTGTGTGTGTGTGTGTGTGTGTGTGTATGCGTGTGAGTCATTGAGTCTTAGTGAAACAGACCGACACCCATCCTGGTGAACATAACAGTCCTGGAGAACTTTCAGTTGTTGTTGGAATATTTTCCATCCACTTTTCTTTTTTATTGTCCGTGTGGCTCCAGAGTCTGCTGGGCATTCTAATATTTTTAGAATGTTGAAAGGCCTGGAAATAGCAAGTCCTGTCGCCTCAACTCATCCTCCTCTCTCTCTTTCCTCCCGTCCGTTGCAGACAAGATGAGGGCCGAAAAAACAAACAGTGTTTGGCTGATGGAAGTAGAGTGGTTACCCGGCGGAAACATGAGCTCGCTGGTTGTATGGAGAACATCAC
>NC_139669.1:4316768-4356768 GCF_951799395.1 Argentina silus
GATGATTTTCCCAATATGTACCGAGAGCGAGCAAATCAAGATTCACCACCAAACTTCGGCAGGCAATATACTGCTGTCAATCAGCGGCGTAATACAATCTGGAAGGACTTGGTGTTCCTCGCCTTTCACTTCTCTACAATATGTCACAACAGTAAATAATACTAATAATTTCAGGAAATTCATCTCGACAAGAATGCTGCTATTCTCTTTCAACGTCGCATTCTAAAAAAAAAAAAAAAAAAAGAGATTCGTGATGCATTTGTGTTGATGCAGCACCACAACACGTGAACTGGCTGTCGTTTAACCTATGGGGAACGGGGCGAGGCTCTTGCTATTCGCATAACGATGCAACGACCGTACCGTCACGATGGCTGTGAGGATGTCTTATAACAGCATTGATGGGCCAAGGTACCTTTAATGTGGCTGTTTGAGATGCACATCATAATTCCAACGCGTTTGTTTGGAGAATTGAGCCATTCTATTGAGAACTGGTGCTCAAAGGCTGTGCAATGTCGTTCTCCTGAATAGGTACCACATCTCATTCATCCCCCAGGATGCAACACACATTTGTTGTGCCGGTCCTCGAGTGTTTTATTTTGTCAATATTTACTGCTCTCTCTCTCTCTCTCTCTCTCTCTCTCTCTCTCTCTCTCTCTCTCTCTCTCTCTCTCTCTCTCTCTCTCTCTCTCTCTCTCTCTCTCTCCCTCTCTCTCTCTCTCTCTCTCTCCCTCTCTCTCTCTCTCTCTCTCTCTCTGTCATTGGAGTTACAATGGTCCTTTCATTCATGGAAGATGTGATGTGGTTGCGGCAAAAAAAGATCCTTTTTCAAAGTATGCTCCACAACCGGAGCAGCGGGTCATAAAATGTCCTTGATTTTGAGTCTCTGTAGTTCATATTGAATAATATAACATTGACTGTATGCGCCATTGTAACAATTGGCCATCGTTGTCAACATATTTTCCCGTTGTATAACTAAAAACATCACACGTTAATATTTGTATTCATTACATCCATTTACATTCGTTACATACCGACACATTTACAGGTACTGCTACTTTTGCCAATGCTTCAGAGCTGCAGGGACTTCTCCACAAAGCATTGTCCAACCAGAAAGCCCAAGCCAACCTAGCAACACTATACAGTGAACCTATGTGACACACCCTACAGTATATCCAGGTACTGGGAGAGGACACTGATAGGGATCCAGTCAGCTCTTCTAACTCCTCTAGCCCAGCCTCTCCTTCATCCTCCTTCCCTGAAGTTCTCCCAACCTTCCTGCAGAGGGTACTCTGTGACTGCGGTTAGAACCACACACACACCCATCATCAATACATCCTCCTGCCCTGCCAGAGCGTGCGCACACACACACACACACACACACACACACACACACACACACACTAACAACCCCCTTCCTCCCACCCTCCATCCATCCCTCCCTCCCTCCCTCCCTCCCTCCCCCTCTCTCACAGATATGTATTTTGAAGCGGTTGTATACACTACATGTGATGTGACGGGGAGGAAGAGTGACGGTGGTCAGGCGTTGTTGCCTGCTGAGGACAGACTATGGGGTTGGTTAATGTCCAGTCCCAGACTATGGGGTTGGTTAATGTCCAGTCCCAGACAGACTATGGGGTTGGTTAATGTCCAGTCCCAGACAGACTATGGGGTTGGTTAATGTCCAGTCCCAGACAGACTATGGGGTTGGTTAATGTCCAGTCCCAGACAGACTATGGGCTTGGTTAATGTCCAGTCCCAGACAGACTATGGGGTTGGTTAATGTCCAGTCCCAGACTATGGGCTTGGTTAATGTCCAGTCCCAGACTATGGGGTTGGTTAATGTCCAGTCCCAGACAGGTGTACTGTAGCTGCTAGTAGAGCACCAGGTTGGAACAAACACACTCCATCACGTTTGCATGGATGAAACTAATGGGATTTTATGTAAACTGCTTGTCAGCATGCACACACACACACACACACACACACACACACACACACACACACACACACACTGATCCTCTTTTTCACGTAGCTAGGGGGTTTGGGAGTTAGTATGATAGGGGTTCCAACCTCAGATGTGGCTTTGGAGCGTAACACAGTGTTAACACATGGTTGTCGTAGAGTCTCTCGCTATCGAATATGATTGGGAAGCGTTGCTTTAATAATGGATGTGAGTAGCAGCTGGAAAGGCATTGATTTATACCCACGGGTTTCCTGGGATTTTTATAGGATTTGCTAAATGTCATTACTCCGCAGGTAGCGAGGTGATGAACTGTTATAAACTTTGATGTGGATGGGCTTGTCTCCCCTGCCATTTGCTCGTAAACCGGAACACTGTGACAGATTGTGAAAGATCTCCCCTCCTCCCGTCATCCCGTACACACACACACACGGTCAAGGGAAGCTGCAGGCAGGTGAGCTGACAGTAACAGCGGCAGCGGCAGTACTGGTGGCTGTCGTAGGAGCCAGTAACAGTCTCCTCCTCTCAGCTCTATTTGTGGATTTGTTTGTGTGGCTCTCTGTGTCATAGACCCTGCCGTAATCCCCCCGCTCTCTCCCCGCTCTCTCCCCGGACATGCATCTTAATGTCAACCAATATTAACCCATAATTAATATCAAAAAATCTGTCCCCCTTTTTTCAGTCAACAACAAACACTGTAGTGGATTCACCTTGAAGGTCAAGTCCCTGTTTTCTAACTAATTGTGGGCGTTTTGGATGATGTCTCCATGGCAGAGATCTCGCTAAGCCAGACATTAATATTCAAACAACCTTGTTTATCTGCCACTGTATTAGTTTAGTTGTTTATTTCAGCCCCTCTTTCTATTTTTTTTTTCTTCATCTTTTCTTTGCTGGGGTTGTTGTTATTTGCATCTCATATTCAGATGTGGAACCTTGCTGCATGCAAAGCTCTGTAGGATAGTTGTCAATTACTCCATTGTTGCAGTGTTGTCGTCTTCATTATGGAGTCCGGGTGTGTTCCCGGGCCCACTCGGGAGGTTGCCTTCACTTGAGTCTCCGCTCTGAGTCCCCACCAGGGGAAATCTATTGTAATGCTCCTTCAGTCTGGAGGTTGCTGGAAATCTTCATTAGAAATGCCTTACACTGTCAGTACAGCACCCAAGGAGCAGGGAGGAGCCGTGAGCTGGTGCTGGGTATGCTTGAGATTTAATAGAGGTGTGTAGTTTGGCTACATCAGTGAGGCATCCTTCACTTTTTGTCTTCCATTTTCATTTGGATCTTTGTGTTTTTTTGTTTTATGAAAGGCGTGCCCCACTGGCACTCTTGCCCCCACAATTCCTAGAGGCTTAAAGAGGTTTACACCTCAGTGCCCATGTGTCCTCTGCGCCGTAATTCACAGAACAGGGGGGCCAATTGTACGCATTTACAATGCGATAAACCTCATTATGTCTGCCCACTAACCAGTTTCACATTATCTGAAATGGTTTATGGGGCTTATACGGGCCAATTTACCGCAGTGCGTGGTCCATTGTTGGCTGTGAATGTGATGCTTGTCTTACCCTGACTGAGCTAATGTTGCTCCTGCTCTGAGTGGATGGATTCTTCCACAGACATCTTCTTTGTATTCAGGTGATTAAACTCTAGGGAATGTGTGTCCGCAGGGGGACATCATCGCTGTCACCGGTGCATGGCAAGTAGACATACCTTTTTGCATGTTAATCGCCCCAGCCTTGTTCCCCAATGTTACAAAGAAAATGCATGGCAATTAGAAAGTCCCTGATGAAATGAAAAAGGGAAATCGTTTTTCACAGCTATTTATGAAAGGAATTGGTAGAAAAAAAACAAAAAACATGTTGGATCCATATTTCTACGGACGTGTTATGAAGTAATTAAAAACAATCGATATGAACAGTTGCACACGCATGGTTTGAATATGGATTAGGCGGTCCGAATAGACACAGCTCAGAGGTTAGAATAGCTAATTGAACCTACCGCTCATGTTGAACGGTGACAAATTGATTAGGTATCGGCTTTTAGGGCGGCTCCAGAACTTTCAGATTTTATAGAGGGTCAAACATAGCTGTGACCTCTTGTCTTTTTGTGAAGTGCATTGCATTGCGTCCATGTACACAATGTGCTATAGGTATAGTGTGATGGATTGGTGTGTAGCCTAAAGACAAAGGGAATATAATAAACATGATTTATTACAAGACCTAGTCACATATATAAACTTGGATGTAGTGTACTGGACAAGTGCTAAAAGTTCTGCTCAGAGCACACTGATAAAGGTGTGAAGCTGCAGGTGGTGTTTGGCACATATTTCATATCCCTGCATATCCATATCTGCATATCTTTTTTCTCCCTCTGCCTCTACATCCCACTCCATATAGTTGGCATTATTGTGGCATATTGTGACCAGTCATTCACACTCTTGAACCCTCGTCCACGGCGTGGCCTCGTTCACCTGCTGATAGTTAGATAGTGGAAGTAAAGGACCCCCAGCTGAGACAGTAAATGTAACCTGCCACAACAGCTCTCTCTGCAGATAGGATGAGTCAGCGTCACTACAGCCAGGGCGGGGCCAGTGACCCTTGGTCAGACAAAATGAAGGGGGGGGGGGGGACGCGGTTCTTATCACACTCTGATTGGCTGTCATCACTTCGCCGGCTAACACTACTAGCACTAAGTGGCAGAGCCGCAGACTCGGACCCAGCCAGGCTAAAGGCAGAAGGACGGTGTGCCTATTTAATATTTGTAGTTATTGATTGGAGCCCCGTAATGTAATTTCACCATCCGTTTTCCTTTTATAATATTGGGGTTAAAAGGGGAGCGTTGCCTGTTGTAAATCCTCTTCCTCTTCCCATCTGTTTTCCTGTCCAGACCTCCCCGTGCCATTGGGTGTGGGCCCAGAGCAGTAAAGTCCTCTGGCTGATAGAATTTTATAGTTGGCACCAAGGAGGGGGCTCCTTCATTTCACTTTTACCCTTGTCAGTCTTTCGGTCGGCCTGGAAACTGCCTGTACGGAAAAGCCATAAAAATTCTGTCCCTGTCACAGGGCAAATTTAGAGACCTAATTTTCAAATCAAATTATAAATCTTTTAACTTGGCTTGGCTGGCGGGCGGGCGGGCGGAACTTTGAGCAATCTTTGCCTGCTCATCACTCTGGAGGAGGACTATTTCACACCAGTGGTGGCGTTCCAGGGAGGAAGCAGACAGAGACTTATGGCCCACTAAACCAAATGGAATGATATGAAATGCTGAGTGGTTTTGGTTAAAGGTTAAAGGATATGTGTTCATGTTCTACGACAGTATGGCATGCCATCTAGGCCAGATACCAGTTACTGCTTCTGACTCTCCGTATGATGGACCTGTTAGACAGTGCTGCTTGAAAGTATGTGAACCCCTTGTGCAATTATAGATTTTTTTTTAGTTTTTACCATGAAATCTTTATTTAATCAGAACCAGTATTTTTTATCTGACATAACAGGTTTATATTTACCAATTCCATATGTTGGTTTAGAGGAAATCATGCGTGTAGTAGAAAAACTAAATTATAAAGAAATTAGTGCAGGTGCAAAAATAAGTGAACCCCAAGTTGCATCGGTTAAATCAAGGAGGTAAGTAGAATCAGGTGGGTAAATAATTGGGTACCAAATGAACCAATCAAAGGAGAGATATTAAGTAAAGAGTTTGGGCAGGACTCTGATAAATAGAGATAAGAAACCTGGTCAGTTTTGTGTTACCCATACAGGTGAAAGCAAAACACACCATGCCGAGAGGAAAGGAGATCTCAGAGGACAGGAAGAGGGTAATGACAGCATATCAGTCTGGGGAAGGCTATAAAATCATCTCAACAAGATTTGAGCTCTATCAGTCCACTGTGATGCAAATAATTTACAAATGGAGACCATTTAACATGACAGCAACTCAGCCTAATAAATCAGGTAAAAGCCAACCCAGACATAACATCTAGAGATTTGCAGACCTCCCTTGCTGCATCTCAGGTAACTGTGCATGCTTCAACAATAAGAAGAACACTGAATCGAAATGGCATTCATTGCTAGGAAGAAACCTCTGCTGTCAAAAAAGAACCAAATTGCCCGTCTTAACTTTGCCAGAGACCACCTCGACAAGCCCGAAGGTTTCTGGAAGTCCGTTCTCTGGACAGATGAATCCTGGGTACAAAATGTACCTTTTTGGTCACAATCAAAACCACTATGTTTGGCGAAAACCCAACACTGCCTACCACCAAAATAACCTTATCCCAACAGTCAAGCATGGTGGTGGGAATATCAAGATCTTGGGCTGCTTTTCCTCCTCTAGACCTGGACGACTCCACATCATTAAGGGAACCATGAACTCTGAGGCATACCAGGAGATTCTGGAACAAAACGTCAAGCCGTTCAGTCATCAGGAGCTAAATCTGGGCTGAAAATGGGCTGAAAAACGATGGGCTGAAAAACGACCCAAAGCATTCAAGCAAATCTACCAAAGAATGGCTCAGGAGAAAGAAGACTGTGTTTTGGATTGGCCATGTCAAAGTTCTGACCTAAATCCAATCGAGATGCTATGGCAGGACCTGAAGCGGGCAGTTCATGCCAGACACCCCTCAAACCTCACTCAATTGAGGTTCACATATTTTTGCACACATAAAATGTGAGTTTTTGTTAAATAAACCACTTTCGTTAAGTACAATTTCGTTTCGTTAAGCAATGAAAATATATGAAAATATATCTTTATTTTTTTGTTTGTGTCCTTTATTTGGAATGTCTTTATTACTAATTGGGGTTTAGATAAATATTTTAGAAGTTCATTTTAGTATTTTATACAAAAATAATGACCATCCCTGTAGGGTTCACAAACTTTCAAGCAGCAGTGTATGTCTCAGAGAGGTTGAAGTGACTCCAGGAACATGTGTACTCTGTCGTGTGTATGTCTGTGTTGAAACCTGGCAGGGATTAATAATTTATGTGAACTTCAATATTGCAGCAGAGACGTTGTGAAATGCATTGTTGTGTGCTTGTTTGTGTGTGTGTAGGTGTAGTGTATGTGGGGGGTGTTGATGCGTGGGTGTGTATGTGTGTGTGTGTGTGTGCACGTGTGTGTGCGCGTGTGGGTGGGTGAGTCATACAGAATCATAAAAGTGCTCACCTGCTGGTGAAATCCTCGAGCATCTGTTCTGTCTTTATTACAGTAGAGAGAGGGTGTCATACATTCTGAATCTTCTTCAGTGCGTTTGTCTCTTTGAAAGAGACAGAAGGAGCGATTAAATGATCACCAGATCACATGCACACCAGACATGCCAGCCCTCATTGTCTTGAACTGAGACCCATCCATGTCTGCTCCCTCCTCTCCTCCCCTCTCATGTCACTTTGTCTTTGGCTATTGTCTGACCAGCATCTGGTGACATTGTAACGCGGCTAAATGTGTTTCTGCAGTGCTGTTCAGTGCTGTTCAGTGTGCCACTGAAGGACTGTGATTGAACTTCCTTTAAGCTACGGCGGGTTTATCCACTGGAAGAACAGCCCCACGCAGGAGGAGTCTCTGCATGCCTCCGCTTTGAAGCAGCCATGCCAGAGCATCCTGTGCGTTAGTAAATCCCATTCTCAAAGAGCGTTTTACCCCCCTGCGTCTGACAGGCCCCCGACACACACACACGCACGCATGCAGGCCTGCACGTACGCATGTACATACGCCGGCACACACACACACACGCACACACACACACACACACACACACACACACACACACACACACACACACACACACACACACACACACACACACATTTGATTTAAGATGAAATACTTTATCAATTGTATTTCTCTTATTTATGGTTTGTTTATAGTTCTCTATAGTAACAGTAGCAGGAATGGTTCTGCTGTGGGTGTTGCATGGTTTTACTGTTACTGCGTATTTTCTGGCTGTTGCTTCATTGTTTCACTATTGCCTCATTGTGTTGTGTGTTCTGAAAGGCTGGCTGATCCGGCAGGGGCTGATCCGGCAGGGGCTGATCCGGCAGGGGCTCTAGCAGTATGCTCACTGTACTGAGGCTTTGATAGAGAAAGAAGAGGCAGAGTGAGGACAGCTACCGTAGCTAGATAGAGGGGTAGATAGATAGATAGATAGATGAATGGATGGATGGAGGGATGGAGGGAAGCAGCCTTGGAAGGGCACCTTGAGCTCTTGTGTTAGTCAGGAGCATGGCGTGTGTGTTTGAGATCCTGACGCCTAGCCTTTGGCACATCCTATAGTGTTTGTTATGTACAGGTTGAAAATCCACTCCTGGCTCGCTGTCTTCTCATAAATAAAACAGAGCCAGTCCAACCTCATGGATGTATCGGTGCTCAATGTAAACGGATGTAGCCTGGTCATATGTGTCCAGCATATGAAACTAAAGGGTGGATACACAGTTTTCGAAGGTATGAGGTAAATATTTGGGGCATATCTCAACGTTTGGTGTGTGTGTGTTATCCTCTGTTTTCTGTTTGCTCTCTCTCTCTCTCTGTTGTTGAGTTTTCTTCATCCCCACTCCACAAGTTTGACTCATTACCATTTTTTTTCCAAGCGATGCACAAATCCCACGGTACAAAACCTTTAGGCTTTGATATTTGGAACACTCGTCCTTTTCTGAGCGTCTCTCACCCCTCGTTGGTGTCAGAGCAGAATTTGAATAAACGGGGTGGAAGAGAGAGTTTGTCTCCCCCTGCGTCATGCTATTCCAGCTCCATCATGGACTGTCTGACTCCAACTAATTTCTCTGTGACATCCCAGGATCAACACTTATATGGATAGAGGGATGGAGGGAAGGAGGGATGAGAAGAGGAGTGAGAGGCATCATTACAGAGCCCTACCCCAGGGCCTACCGGTTCACTGCCGAGGTTAACTGGTTTGGCTGCCTGGCGCCAGTTGGCATGGCTACCATGTCCCTGGGTACAGGCAGGCTCACTCCCTCCTAGTGTCCCGTGGGGCCCGGCAACTGTCATTCAAAAGACGACCAATGGAGGTGCCAGCTGTGCTGCCCCCCGTTGACGGACAGGCTGTACTACAGGCCCCACCCAGCTGTTGAACTGAGCCGGTAACATTTCATGAAAGATTTTGGTTTTTCCACATGATCAGTTTTAGCATAATAGAAGTCATAAAACAGCAAGGTAATATCTGAGCATTATATTGTAGAGCAACATGAGTAATAACAGAACTCCCCATCTCTCTTTTATGATCCTCCTTCCAAATAAGTGATTTGTTTCTGAGGTTTCCTGCGATAACGAGGAATGTGGGATGCCCGCTCACAAAGCAGGCAGGGGCCTTCGTCTTTGATGAATGTCTCTATCTGCAGGCATTAGGTGTTCTATTTTTCATAGCTGGGCCCCGTCGCCCACAGTGGAGGGAGCCGGCCCTCACGTGCACACTCACACACGGCCCATGATCCTCTGAGAGGGTGACTAATCCCGGGCCCGTGTCTGGGGGCGAGAGCGGCGCTGCTCGCCTAGCCGAAAGGTCACATCTGTCAGCAGTGGAAGAAAAGGGGGCAGAGGTGGGGTGCAGCATTGGCTGCCGCCTGGAGAGCCACTGCGTCATAGTGTCTCAGATACTCTCACACACACGCACGCACGCACACACACACACACACACACACACACACACACAAACACACACACACACACACACGCCCCGGATTCACAACCTGGGATTCAGCGGAGAAGTGCAAGAGGTAGCTAAATAAATAAATAATGACATTACCTCTCCTTTCATCCCCCTGTCTTTTTCACTGAATAGTAGAGTGTCAGTCACCATCTCTTTATTGTACTGTACATTCTATGAAGCACAATATGCTGAATCTAATTAGTTCAGTGGAAGTTACATACAGCATTATGTTCAGTGTATGTATTTTGTCTGCCTGATATTTCATGTTCCTCTCGACTGGTAAAAGCAGCGACGGTTTCGATCATTTTTACCTCAGGAATACTTGTCTGTACTGATGATATTTGTCGTATGTCTGTCTAAGTCAGCCTGGCGTTTCAGCAGCCTCAGTCTCTTCTCTTGAATAATCTACCCTCCTCTCGAGCAGTCTTCCTCCCTGTCTTCCCAACAGACCAATGATCTGGCAGTGCTCCTACTGCAGTCAGGGATTTACCTCCTCCATGCTTTACCAGCGGTGAGTTCAGCCTCCTGCCCCCTGTAGCGTTATCCTAGCCCTATTCTAGCATTATGAGTCCGCAGGAGGCCTGTGATTCAACATCTCACTGGCTAACATGCCACCACTCGACCTGGCCTCCACTCAACAGGCAAATTAATCTTGCTTTGTCGAAGGAGTCAGGCCGAACCTGAGAGAGAGAGAGCTCAGGCTGTGCTGAGGCAAGGGCTTTCTGAAGTTTGAGCCTTCATTTATGGGCAGTTAAAGATCTCCCCGTCTGTTATTAGGTGGGGCCGGGCACAGACTTGGTGATGAATAGGTATTTCTACTGCTATTGAATGGTCCTGGGCCCCTGGACGGAGGAGGGGTAATGGTGCGGATATTAGAAGAAACGGCTTTTGTTTCCCAGCCGTCGCCAGGCTGAATACGTCCAATAAGAGTTGATTAGAAGAGGAGCCTTTTCAAGTGTGAGACACTCACGCACTCGTGCCTGAACACGCACGCACGCACGCACGCACGCACGCACACACACACACACACACACACACACACACACACACACACACAGGAAGACAGAATAACCACCCTCATCTGTTAGACTGTTGAGATGATAATCGCTTTGTTCGTTATTTTCATTGGAACATATTTTCATATATCATGTTATTTTCCCCGCTGGATTCTGTCAGACAATTTGAAATCCTATTTGGCTTCCTCACAGGGAACGGGACAGCGAGTAAATCTGGTGTTATTAGAGACGACCTCAATACAGACATGAGAGGAAGATCAAAGCTGACCGGAATTGAAATAATAACCAAATCAAATGTTTATCCTGCACAGCAATTTGAGATTTAGAAAAAAGCCACTCTGGGTCTGTTTTTGTCTGTATCTGTCTTGGCATGTGTGTGCGTGTGTAAATGTGTGTGATGAGGATACTGACCGTTAGACAGGATTGTAAATGGGACCAGACAGTAGCCTGGAGTCTATGCCTGACTGAGGTAACTCTAGACGCACGCACGCACGCACGCACGCACGCACGCACGCACGCACGCACGCACGCACGCACGCACGCACGCACACACGCACACACAGTCTGCACCTGACCAGGTCTCCTAGGAGAGTCTTTGTCATTAATCATGCCTGTCCCCAACATCAGCATCTATCCACAGAGACTTCCTAAAGATCGGACATCATTAGTGTCCCATTCCCAGCCAAAAGATGTTTACCTCATCATGAGACATACTGTACACATCTCTCTCTCTCTCTCTCTCTCTCACACACACTCCATCTCTTTCTCTGTCCCCCTCCATCCATCCCTCTCTCTCTCAATGTGGTTAGATAGATAGACATCGTTCAGACAGGAATGCACCCCTCATTGCACAAGGTGTGCATTTATCTCATTCAGACCAGTGTTGGTAGACAGAGCAACAGATCATTCAGAGTCAACAAAAGCTGATTGAAGTCTTGTTTACCTTACCTGTGGGAATGTTGTTCTGTGGAAGAAAAGAAACCCCAGCATCAACCAACCATTACTCAGACCTCATGCCCATACACCCTATATATGCTTTATCTAGGTTAGCCCCCTGCAGAGGCTGTTTGGGAAGAGAGAGAGAGAGGGAAGGGGAGAAAACAAGCACACACAACATCAGAGTGCCCCCCCCCCCCCCCCCCCCCACACACACACACACACACAACCCTTCTTCCTTTCGCCCTTTGCCAAACTTTTAGTTGCTAGTTGGAGCCCTGCCTCCCCTCTGTGCTCTGTCTCTCTGAGAGAGACATTAGACCCTCACAATGCAATCAATGAAGCCCAGACCACAGCTAAGCCTAAATGAGATCCACTATGACTTCTTCTCCCCCTCTGTGACATTGTGTAAAGAAATATGCCAAAGAATACATTGTGTGTAGATTACCCAAGTGCCCCCCCTTTTTTCAAGGTGCTGTCAGATTTTGCTTTTTTTGCACTATTTTGCACTTTGCATATTGAATATTTGCGCACAAAAGGACCTTTCTGGACTACATTGAGCCACGGCACTGATCTTCGTAATTGATTGGGCGGAAGTAGGAGCTCGCTGCAGCACCTTGAAAGCCAAGCTACTCATGGCTAGGTTAGTGTGAGAGTTCGTTAATAAGTTGAGTTGGCTGGAGGAGACATTCATAGCCCTCCTAAACGATCTTGGTCTGCACATGTCTGTTAACACATGTCTGTTAGCGATCAATGTGTCTGTCATAAACAGCACTGTTATTGCAGGATGTGCCTTAGACTTACGGCTATATTGGGATTTCTATTACGATCCGCGCATGGTGCTATCTTCACATGAACGGTGCTACGTTGCTATATAGTTGGTGCTTATAGTGCCCTCGGCCATAGCATAAGGCTCCTCAGCGGAAGGTTTTGTGACTTTAAATGACTCTCTCTCTCTCTCTCTCTCCTGAGTCTCAGGTATACGCTGGCTGGCTGGCATCTGTTCCTGTCTTTATTGAGGTGTCATTGAGATTCAGTGCAGACAGGAGTCCTGCAGAGCACTGGGAGAAGGCTTAAAGGAGGATTTCTTTATTCCCTCCTATCACCACACACACACACGCACACACGCACACACACACACACACACACACGCACACACACACACATCCCCAGAGTTGTCACTGTGGTGCTGAGACAGGCAGCATCGTCCTCATCCACCGTGGGACAGCAGTCCCTCCTGTCTTATGTTAATTGCCTCTTAATTGAAAGGGTTGATTAAAATGCACAGAGAAGTGGATCAGGTTATCAAGTGAGACGGTTGTAGATCCTCTTAGGCAAGACAGATCTTGCCATATATATCGTGGCCACGCATCTTGCATTGTCTGGGGGACATCCTGTATCGGTTTATTTCTGTGATGGTGAGTTTGTTTGTATGCTGAGATTGGAATGTGTGTGTGTGTGTGTGTGTGTGCGTGTGTGCGTGTGCGTGTGCGTGTGCGTGTGCGTGTGTGTGTGTGCGTGCGCGTGCGTGTGTGCACGCGCGTACTGGGATTTAGGGTTATGTGCTCTCCAGTCTGAGGAAGTGGATACAGTATAGCATATTCAATAGGGCAAGGCCAAGGTTCTGACCCAAAGCATTGTGAAAAGCTCTCAGCTACCGAGGCTTTGTTTTTTTTCCGTCTGCAGATGATGTTTGGAGCCTGACTAGAAGCATGTGAAGATTGTGCCTTGCGCTCTTAAAGTTCAGTTAACTCACTCACTCCCTGAAAAGACCTAGACATGTACACCTAGACACTTCTCAAAAGAGAATCAGACAATACTGCAGTAAGCACAATACTTAATTCCTACCCAGTGCAGCCTTTGAGCTTCATGAATACAGGTTGCATTTCTTTGGTGTGCTGTGCTCAGGAGTAGGAACAAAGTATTCCTTTCAAAAGTAGGTCTTCAACAATGGCCTAATGATATCTTATTTTTCACAGACCAGAAATGTCATGTTATCCCTACTTCCTTGTCACGATCACAATCAAGACAAAAGAACAGTAATAACAGCCATTATTTTGAATAATATGGTCTTGTTGTTCGAAAATTGTCTTAGTAGAAAGAGTGCTACAACGTGCAATTTATCTACTCTAACACGTCCTCTCATGACCTCTCAATGAGCTTTGCACACATTTCTTTTTTCAGGGCTCTTTGATGTGCAAATATTTTATTTATATATTCATTTGCCATGCTTATTGCAGCACCCCCAGCCCCCCGTCTCCGGGATTTTATTTAATTTATCAGTAAACAGCCTGGAGTTGTTTTGGAACAGGTTGGTTTTGTCCCATCATCTCTCCTTGAATTTCAGAGCTTGCTCTCGAAGGTTGTTTTGTATCGTCTGGCTCAAATCATTTTTTATTGATATTTTCATATATCTGGATCACAAACATTTACAATCTTCTCCAAGTGTACCAATCCTGTTTGTCAGGGTGGGTACGTTTTAACGTGATGATATCCTCTCTCCAGCAAACTGCAAAGAGACTTTCAGAAATCCTCATTCCAGGGCATTAGAATGACTTTGAGAAGTGTACACTGAACTTGACTCAGCTGAATGCTGTTTGGAGGACATTTGATGAGATCGTGTCCAGCTCCACTTGTCGTTTCCTCTGCAGCAACATTCAATATCATTCCTGAAGTCTTTCAGATACTATTAGAGACATCATTGATGATGCCTTACTGCGGGTCAAGTCTCTGTGGGCTTATGTAAGCCAGTTAGACCTGCTGACATGGCCGGTTGGTCTGCAGTCCCTGTCTAAGTCTGGGGCAGAGCCAACGGGGGAGCGAGGTGTGGATTGTGTGTGTGTGTGTGTGTGTGTGTGTGTGTGTGTGTGTGTGTGTGTGTGTGTGTGTGTGTGTGTGTGTGTGTGTGTGTTTGTGTGCGTATGCGTGTTTGTGTGTGTGTTTGCGTGAGAGGGTGTGTGTGTGTGTCCTCATCAGTGATGAGACAGACGCTGTCAGACAGACTGTGAATTTATTTGTGTGTGTGTGTGTGTGTGTCTGTGTCTGTGTCTGTGTCTGTGTCTGTGTTCTGCTCTCTCCTCCCCAAAGCTCTGGCTGTCTGGCTGGGGTCACACAGGGTAAGGATGTCTAAAAGAGAGGAGATGAGTTACCTGGAGGAGGTAAACATGGCTGCCCTTGTTGTTAGTCAGAGAGGGGTCTGTCTGGACAGAGCTACAGTACACAGGGGCACGCAAAACTAATTTGGACGTGTATTGGTCGAGAGACATAATTTGAATTCTGAGGTGTGCCAAGGGTGTCTTACTTGCTGTGGTTGGAAGAAATGTCAAACCTAGTGAATATTGATGGAAGCTAGCTGTTGGCCGCATCAGTCCTACAGTAATGTTTTCTTTGTTGGAGGGTTGAAATCATTCATCATGACACAGTTGTGTCCAATTCCCCAAACAGCAGCAGCTCTGGTATGCAATTCACAAGTGGCCATTTATGTAATTGCATACAATCACACAGTATAGTACGCACTTAGCTGTTACTGTATAACAAAGCCTACATACTTCCCTGTGTGAGTGGTGCGTAATGGAGGTCCATTTAAAGGGTTATTTATCTAGTCCTTGTTCTGTTCCATCAATCCATGCATCATTGGCCACAAAGTCGATAGGTGCTTCCAGTTATGATAACATTATGCTCAGTGTATTTTGATGCGATGACCAGATTTCTTTTTATCTGTCTATGCCCAATGGTTCCCAGGCAATGTGGATTCGTTTTCTGATATCTTTAACATTGCATTTAAATGTTTAAAAACCCATTTATATGAACACAGCCACCATTTAATCCAATATTATCGTTGTACAAATCCAAGTTATGAATACATAAACCATTCTAAAAATCCATAATATCTTTTCCACCCCCTGTACAGTTGCTTCTGAGTTCCCTCATCAACCACGGCCCTCAAGCCTACCGGCTCAGCCTCTCTGACATCCTCTCCCAGCCTCTCCACAAACACACTAACATCTATCTCAATCCCATCCAAGCCCCCAGTGTTATTAAACTGACTTTAGAAGGCATTATAGGTTGTATTTGTGTTGAAATAAAAAGGTATTTTAATCTACCCGGCTGGGGGGTTCTTGAGGAGGGTTTTCTTTCAGTCGACTCGGTTCGACATCTCACTCTGGGATCTGCACTCCTGCGTTCCCTTTTTGCTGAAACCCTATCAACAGGAACAGACCTTGAGCACTTTACATGGCTGAACCCGCCCAGCCCAGTCTATAAAGGCTACTGCATTGTGCACCCGTTTCATTCACTCTATACACAATTCACTCACTTATATGCAAGCCCGTCTGCAGTGTTCCGATAAAACCTGGTGACCTAGCTTAACTGTTCCACAGTCATGCAAAGAGCTCCTGGCCTGTTTCAGGTGTAATTGAATAGGGTTTCAGCGAATAGGGAATGCAGGACACAGTACATATCCCATAGTGAGATGTCAAAAGAGACTAACCCAAAGACTTCCAGAGGACCTCAGTAGTAAATTATGAGTCCTGGCTTTTCCTCTCTGATGGCTTGGCCCACGTCCAACAGCTCATGTTCTCTCCAAATTGAAAATTGTGATTTTATTTTCAAGTGGTCCCACTTGAGTGTACTGTTGTTGTTGTTGTTGTTGTTGTTGTTGTTGTTGTTGTTGTTGTTGTTGTTGTTTCTCTCTCTCTCTCTCTCTCTCTGTCTTTTCTCATGAATCTGTCACCTTGTGCAATGGTGTTGTTGGTTTTATGTCCCTGCCAGATAATCCAGCAGTTTTAATGTGAACAGTGTTGGACTGTGTAGTGGTTGTTGGCAGGCGATGGAGGGTGAAACTCTGGAAGGGGTTAGATAGTGTACTCTGTTTTGACCACCGTACTGTAGATAGATACACCCTCTCTGCTACTGCAAAGGTATGGTAAAGGAATACTGAACGCGTGATAAAACAGCCTCAGGTTGTGTGCATTATATTTGACACTGAATATATACATATTCACTCAAGTTATTTCCAGCATAATTTGCAGCCCTCACCCCTCCCTCCCTCTTCCCTCCCTCCCTCCCTCTTCCCTCCCTCCCTCTCCATCTCCCTGGCTTGAAGCATGGCACCCACAGGCACACATCTCTGTCAGAAGTGGATAGAGAAAGAGCATGGCCAGGGGTCCTGGTGGGAAATCACCCGCTGAGCCTGAAGACCAGCTCCCTGGACACATGAAATGTCTTATCTGCAGGCAGCAGGGTTCTGTCCTTTAAATAGGCGGTTGGAACTCATTGTCCAGGCAGCTAGCATCTCAACTGATCCGTGTTTCAGCTGACCTTTAGGACCCCGGTAGCCGCTACCGAACATTATATTACTGTGTGTGTGTGTGTGTGTGTGTGTGTGTGTGTGTGTGTCTGTTAGTTAATGTAATGTTCCCCTCTGTAAGCCTGTCATTCAACCTCTAATGAGCAGGAAATTAAGGCATAAAACGAATTCCAGCCACTTGGCTTTGAAACTGTGATGTGCACTAATTGCTAAGATTGTATCTGTATTATTTTTCAAAAGATCAGTGGGGCGCTCTGGTAATTTCATTAATCACATACAAAGAAGAGGTAATTAGATTTTTCATTATTCTCTACTTTTTTGGGCATTTATTTAGGGAGAAGAATATTAATATGATTCACTTCATTACTACACGAGGTACGCATTTGGCTTTGAGAACACTTTGCTGCATCATGTTTCCCTCTGTCTGCCCTGTCATGTCTCCTGTTCCTAGCTCTATTTCAATTGTTTGAATATTTGATGATGATTCGGTACTGTTACATGGTTATGCCTTAAAGGTCACACGCACGCCTGCACGCAAGCAAACACACACGCACACGCACACACGCACACACATGCACGCACAGACAAACATATGTGTTAATTATATCAGTGGAAGGTTATCTAATTAGGCAGATGACACACAGTTTACAGACCATCATTTAACAGGATCATTCCATCAGAGAGAGAGATAGAGAGAGACAGAGAGAGAGGCAGGCAGGCAGGCAGGCAGGCGGGCGGGCGGGCAGGCAAGCAGGCATCTACTGATGCAGTCTTCCAGACACATCACCCTGTGCTTTCCAGTGATCTGACAAATAGCTTGAATAATGTATCTATCACTCTTCCTGAGTCCTGAGTGTGACGGGCTGTGTGGAAGCTGCCAGCTTGTTATTGTCTCATTACAGGTGAAGATGACATGTGGAGGCGCAGCCTGGCTTGGCATGCTATGCCTTTTGCCCCGGTTTCAGGCTCCTTGTTCTAGGGCATACTAGGGAGGGAGGGAGCGAGGGAGGGAGAGAGAGAGAGAGGGAGAGAGAGAGAGAGAGAGAGAGAGGGAGAGAGAGAGAGGGAGAGAGGGAGAGAGGGAGAGAGGGAGGAGAGAGAGAGAGAGAGAGAGAGAGAGAGAGAGAGAGAGAGAGAGAGAGAGAGAGAGAGAGAGAGAGAGAGAGAGAGAGAGATGCCATGTCCCCGGATTCCCAAAATGAAATTGACAGGCTCACTGAAGTAATTGCTCCTACTACTATTTTCTTTCTTTGGCAGGAAATACTGTTATCGACAAATACGGGATTCAATAAGAGCAGGAGATGAGCCTCTGTGCTGTGGTCAAAAGACTGTGTCTGTCCTCTGCCATTGGTTGTCATGCCCCTGCCTCCCTCTCTCCCTCCCTCCCTCCCTCTCTGGGGTCTCTTTTGAACATTTACCTATGCTCCTGGGGCCTGAAGGGGAAACTCAATTACCCAGCAGCCTGTGGCTACATGATTGGTGTAGTGTGGCATGATGTTGATATCCTCCCATAGGATTGATTTGGGCCAGTGCCATTAAGCAGCATATTATGGCCTGTGTCTTTCGTTTCTAGATGTAAAGGTCAGAAGATAGTGAAACCAGAGAGCCACACTTTCTATATGGAGTGGTCAGCCTGAAGGGAATTGCTGGGAGGAAAATAAATAGATAAACAGAATAAACAGAAGAAACAAAGTGATTATTTCCTCCTGAATTATTGTATTGTGTATTATTAAGCATGTCATGTTTAGTAAGCATTAATTGCAAACATTACCTTTTTCTAAAAAGAAAATGGGATTGACTTGACATCACATACTGTATGTGCCACGTGTGTATGAACAATAACAGTGTTCTGAGAGAGTTCATAATTCAATAACAATGTTTTGAGATGGTACATAACAGATTCACATATTATTGATAGAGCAAATAGCATGCGGCATTATTGTAAGCAGGAAGAGGAGGAAAGGAAAGCTTTACAGTGTTCTAGATGATGTTGAAGATACGTCTTTGTATTAAATGTCCATAGGGAAATGACAGAATACTGTATAATACTGTTATTAAGACGTTAACAGGTGCAGTTGAACGATGAAACTGCAGGTTGTTTCATTTAAAAAAGTTCAGGATTTAAGTATAACTCAGATATATTATTATTATTATTATTATTATTATTATTATTATTATTATATCATATGCATGGGAAACATAGTGTTAGAAAAGTCCTGAAAAGAGGTCTTCAGAGTAGCTTAATCCAGAGGTAGGGATGGAGAGTAATGAGTGGGAGGATAACCTCTCCCAGTGTGCCGGTACCTTCCATCATGTCAATGCCCTCCACACTCCCTGAACAGAGCCAGGAGAGAGATTCATTGATTGATCTTCAGTAGTCTATAGATCAAGAAGTATTACAGCCAGAGAGAGAGGTGCTACCTGACAGAGGAGCAGGGTGGAAGCAGAGATTGTACAGCATCAAACAGAGAGGGGTGAGGAAGGGCGGCCAGCAATAATGTATGTATAAGTGCAGATAATTTAAGTTCTCATAAAATCTTTATTTGAGCAGCTCGGTGACAGGTTGACTCAGTGAAGTACTGCCCTATGAAGTCTATGGTTGTGTGATAAAACTAACTGCTTAACTCCATATACCATACAATACCATACAATACCCATACCATACAATACAATACAATACCAATACCAATACCATATACCATACCATACAATACAATACCATATACCATACCATACCATACAATACAATACAATTACAATACCAATACCATATACCATACCATACAATACAATACAATACAATACAATACAATACCATATACCATACCATACAATACAATACAATACCATATACCATACCATACAATACAATACAATACCAATACCATATACCATATACCATACAATACCAATACCATATACCATACAATACCATACAATACCAATACCATATACCATACAATACCAATTCCCCTTGTCTGTGCAGCAAACCGATCCAAAAATGACAGAATGCAAGAATCAGTCAGACCCTGGGCTTAGATATTTTTTTCCTCAACAACAAACTCACCAGTGTAACGATATCAGTTTGTTATTTCCCCTCCCCTCCCCTCCCCTCCCCTCCCCTCCTCAGAAATAAACCAGGCTGCCTCTTTTTCTCTGACTCTGCCATGCGGGAGACGACCAGCCCTCTCTTCCCCCCAGATTAAAGAGCTGTCTTATTACTCCCAAACTGCCTATTAGTACAGCGTGCTTGGTGGGGAACCAAAAGCCTGGGATGGCCACATTAAACATATTTAATGCCCTGCCGTCAAGGTGTTTCCTTCTACTCTTTCTTTCTCCACCTTTATTTCTCTCTTTCTCCTCAGACTCCTTAATTTATTCAGTCGCTACCTGTAACTGGGTTACTTCTTGACAACCCACCTCACAAGTTCTCCCCTTGCTGTTGTCCCAACTTTCCTCGACAAATTGGTGTTGTGAGAAAAGGTAGATGTAAAAACATACCCACCTGTGTCATGCAATAGGAAAAGGTCTGATATTACACCAGAATAGACGTGTATTGTTGTGTTTTACACTCCAGACTGTTTACCGTAGGAGCTTGAGGGCTCAGTCAAGTAATGACTGGATTGACAGACCTCACTCTTCCCCTCCTTGTCCTGTCCTCACTCTTGGGTCTGAGACTAGGCTATGTACTGGTTGGGCTGTGGTGACATTCAGCCATATTGACAGATAATACAAACTGACCTCAACAGACACAAAGGCATGACTAAACCAAAGCAGGAAGCAGGTTTGTATACTGAGAGAGGAGGCGGTGGTTTTCCTCTCTGACCACAGCCTCAGCTCTGTGTTGACTAGGATATGAAGCAAAACCATCACAGCACAATCCTCTCTGACCACAGCCTCAGCTCTGTGTTGACTGGGATATGAAGCAAAAGCATCACAGCAACTGTCCCCCTACCCACAATCCTCTCTGGCCACAGCCTCAGCTCCGTGTTGACTCGGATATGAAGCATCGACTCATCTGGTGTTATATACTAATGCTGTAGCTGTGGAACTCAAGCAAACTGACAGTTTTTGTTTATGGGAGATGTGAGTGTGTGTGTCTTGTCTCTCTCTGCCAGCAAGTTCAAGTTCAAGTTTATTTGTCGTTATATAATATACAAGTATACAATGGAAATGCTTAAGACAGAGCAGCTCTACAAAATTAATCAACATCAACAATGTGTCAGTTCAACATCGTAATGGCCTGAGGGTGGAAGCTATTCCGGAACCTGCTGGTCCGGGTCTGAATGCTTTGGTACCGTCTGCCCGATGGAAGCAGGGAGAACAGGGTGTGACTGAGATGGCTGTTGTCCTTGATGATCTTCCTGGGTAGGGTCTTTGTGTAGGCATCAGTGTGCAACATGTTCCAAAGCCTGTTTCTGGAGATTCTTCACAGGAATCCATTTAGAACAAGCATGACCGCCTGTGGGTTCAGCACTTACTGTATGGAGTCTGAGGTTTGGCAGAGATCGAAGAGGAGCAATCTGAGGAGAACATATTTCTGTCCATTTCTATCCATAACCCTCACTCTGATCCTAGCACTAGAAAGCAGAGATTTGGCTCATTTTCACAGTGGCACTCCTGGGAGATAGCAAATGGTTTTACTCCTTTTACTATGTACATTGGGGGTTCAAATAGCTGTCATCCGTAAACTCTTTCCCATATGTTGGTTGGTGTAGGAAGATACAGTGCGTATATCAACTCATATGCTACTGCACGTCTTAGATCATTTATTGTGTTTGACAGTGCTTGGCGCTATGGACCCGCCTCCCTTACCTGCTCCATTGAATTGTGGAACTGAAATTGTAAAGGACTTTCTGCATAATGTGCAGTGAATTCCTAGTCTACCAGTTGTAAACTGTGTGTTTGCTCACTTAGAAATTCAGAATGCACACTGAATACATTTTGAGCAGGGGTGCGACCATCACAAATGCAATGCGGTAGCGACACATCATTTATCTGACTGATGTGCGTCAGGCGACACTTATTTTCAAAGTGATCCGTTTGGTAATGTGAGCAGCAGCTCGTTGGATTGGGTGTGGCAGGTAGACTCAAGGGCAGGATTCCTTCAATCGTCACTCAAAGTTGATCACCTCTTCTTTTCATCGATTTTTTCTAAATTAATTTTAGCAAAAGAGTCAAAGGCATTGTTGTACTGTATATAGCTTTGTTTTCTTTGAACGCAACGCATTTCCTGTAGGTTAAATCCCCATCTGCAAATGCCTTTATGACAGTGTGAACATTTATATGCATTTCTCACATAATTCGGAAGAACTAGTTTCAACAGGAATTTAAAGATACCCAGTATACCCACTACTGCACCGATGGAATAACAAGCACATTTGATTACATTTGATGACTATTTCCCGTTCAAGAGGCCACAGAAAAACAGGGAATCAGCTGCTGCTGTGTCAAATATTCTAGGCCCCCAGTGCTTGCAGAAGGAAAACACTTGTTGGCTGAAGTGATTAATTTAAACTTAAAATGGCACAGAGATGCAGGATATACATTAATATTACATCGAAATGTTGAACCCCTTGCAATCTGACCTTAATGGGGAAATCTGGGATTCAAACAACAACAAAGTGGTCTCCCCGACACTTGTTTTGGTAAACAGCTGAGCGACAGGACTGGATAAATGTAACCACTCAATTTCATAACCGTGTTTTTAACAATACAGTAAAACAAGATTATATTTTGAGTTCTGATGGTGTAAGACAGTTTAACTAAATTCATGAGGCAATGGAGTTCTTCAATAATCTATGCCTACCATTAATTTAAAAGTCCAAAAATAGATGTACCAATCCCAGATTGCCCCTTTGATGAAATGAAGAGTATTTTCTTCTTTTTGGCATGTAACTAGATGAGACCGAAATAAGTTTAATTAACAGTGAGTCATCAAAGGTCTCTATAGCATGTCATTTGAGCATTTCCCAAGTCTAATGGACGAACTTGAATCGGAAAAAGAGAGTTCCTGCACCTCTTTCATCCCGAGTCAAACACTGGCGTTTGACGCACTGTATGTGTTGAGGCTATTTTGGTCACATCAGCTAGCACATCACAGCCTTGGAGTCAGGTTGAATGGAATGGTAGGGGGAAAAACAGTGGGAAGCACAAGTAATATTTCACCTGCTGGAGTCCAGAGTGCTGTTGAGTACATCCCCATGACTTGTGCTGGGAAGAGGTGTGATATCTGGGGATCAGATGGCCTCAACTCCTCTCTCCTGTCACAGGAAAGCAGCACAGATTCAGCTAGATGCTAGATATAGGCTGCAAACCCATAAGGAGAATCACAAGTTCCTCACATGAAAGCTCCAAGTTGAAATGCTTTTTTATGATTTTACAACATTACAGTCAACATTTTTCACATATTTTAATTTTTGTTGACTGATTTTCAATGGGGTGATCTAGATCTCTACTTGTAATAACTCCTGACCTGGCTTCTGTTCTGTGGTGTGTGTGTTTACTCTGCAGGGTGGACTGAGGAACAGCAAGCATGAGTGTACTCTGTCATCCCAGGAGTACGTCCACGAGCTGCGATCTGGCATCACTGAGGACAAGCTGCTCAACTGTCTGGAGTCCCTGCGTGTGTCCCTCACCAGCAACCCTGTCAGGTCAGTGTCAAGGACGGTGGGTGGGGATTTGTGTGTGTGTGTGTGTGTGTGTGTGTGTGTGTGTGTGTGTGTGTGTGTGTTCTATTTCTATATGTTCTATTGAGAGTGAGATATAGAGTGGAGTTGCCTATGTTCAGTGACCTAACTCTGCTCAAAATGGACCTCCATTGTGCTCCTGTGGTCATAGCTCTCTGTCAGTCTTCCCTCTTGGGGGCAGTAACCACTGACAGACACAGTTCTCAGACTCTCCCCAAAAAGTTTCCCTAGACCTCATGCACTTCATCTAAGCAATCAGAACAAATTGGCACCTGCTGACATCTTCCAGTGCTAATTGGGTGTATGTCAGGAGATCTCTTAGGGCACGCTCCATGTGGAGCGATGGGCTTGGTTAAACTAGAATAGCCTGTAGCACAGTGCGTTAAACAAGCACAGCCAATAGTGTAAGTCTGTCATTGCTCACCACTCTATCCATTAGGCCCTAATAGATAGGAAGTCCAGTTTTCCACATCAGAAAGCTAGCCATTCTCTGAGACCTTAATAGGCATGCAGCCCTCACCCGAGATAAACCACACTCCTCCTTTTAATCATTCCCACTCTTCCCATTGCTATAGCAAAAATGCCTGGAACGTTCAGATGTTTTAAATACATATTTTGATCATAGTGAATGCACTACTTGAGATCATTTCACGTTTCTCTCTGTTCTGTGTCAGTTTCTAGCTTAGCTTTGATTGCCCTTCACTCAATCATAATTAGGCGTCGGGGAGCCTTCTCTCCCACAAAGATCTCTGCTTCTCTGGTGTAGATGGGATCTTCAAATTTAATTCGGTCCCAACAGCACAGAGGAGCCCTCAATGACAGCAGAACTTCTCAATTATTTACCAGCCCACTGTCCGAGAGATATTCCTTAATGTGAATCAATGAACGGTGCATATAAAGTGGTCATCAGATGAGTGACAGATATTCTTTTATGTCAACCCTCCATGCTCAGAGACGACCTGCTGTCGGCCCCAGTGGACCAGTTATTTGATCCAGTGGATAGGGGCAGGCATTATCCCAGCATCCTAACAGCTCAGCAAACTAATAGGCGTTGGTGTGGTCTCACTAGAAAGATCATGCACACCAACAGTAACAACAAATGTGCTCTGTCCTCCAAAGCAATTAATATATTTTAACTCCCATCTTTCTCATTTGAGCTGTGTATGGAAACCAGTGGAGAGAACAGGAAAAAAAATAAAAAAGAGGTAAACAGCCAAACAAAAAAAGAGATGAATACACCTCATGGTTACAGTATCTCCAAAGTCTTTGGCTTATTTAAGCCAAAGTACAACCTCCTATTGTTGTACTTTAGCTGATTATTGTGACTGTTCCCAGGCAGTGCTGTTTACCCATAGTCTGTCCTCCCATTAATCACAGGAAATGAGTGGAAATCACTTTTGTTTGAAAAGCCCACATAGCGTCCCCTGCGACTGCAGAGTTGTAAAGTTTGGCCCTGTTAGCTGCGGAGAGCCACATCAGCCTCTCCACTCAGAAAAAGGCCAGTTGGCACTAAGGGGGTGGTGAGGGAGGCCAGGACCACCCTCTGGGTGTTTTCAAGCGGCTGATCTTGTGACCACCGAGCGAAGGAGCGGTGCTTGGCGGCGTCTCTGCCGCCCACGGAAGGCCAGGCCTAGCCGGGGAGGAAGGCACCCCGAGGTAACAGAGGGGAGGGCTGGAAGAAACACAAGCATGTGGATGCCCGCTCCCGCTCCCGCTCCCGCTCCCGCTCCCACCTCTGCTCCCGCTCCTCTTCACGCCTCTCCTTGTTACGCTGTAAGGGAGAGGTGGGCAAACAGAAGGGACATCTCAGCCTCTTCAAGCACAGCTAAGGTTACTCACAATTAATATGAATGCACTTTAATTGTCACGGATCACAACGCACAAGAAATTTGAGGGGCCAGCCTGTGTTCTGCTTGCACTATGTTAATGTAACCTTTGCAGAGAGATGGTCGATGTATCTGAAACAACCATGCAGACGACAACATAACAATGCATTCATTTTAGTTATGAATTACCACCTGTGGACAATGGAAGGCCAGGACTATTGCAGTTGTTCTTTCATGCTTATTTTGTTATTAATTTCATTTCAAAGTTAAAAACAAACCTATCCCAATTCCCAGTGTTTCATTTCAATATATTGCATATTCTTCCAAGTGAGAGTGGCAAAATACATCACACATACAAACCCACCACCCTGAACTGTAATATCTAACACCTCATACAGGTTTACATTCCTGCTTAAAGTTATTCCACTGAGTGACTTGACCACTATTTCAGCTGCTCTGGCTATTTTGTGTACCTTCAATATTTTCACAGCATATAGAACATGCAAATGATTCTGCAGTTTAGCCACAGGCTCATTACTCATGTCCTCCAGTTCTGCTACTCTTTTTGACCAGGGTAGACGCATGCTATGCTTGCCTACGATGGAGCAGCAAAACATTATTATTAATTATTTTCATTCCTTTAACATTGATAATAGCCTTGTAGGTGGGCTACTATATCTGCCATGAACACAACTTTGTAGTAGGAGGAGAGAGGTCATGATTGGAATTCTGTGGAAATGACATGCCATAGTTGTGAGGGCACTGTAGCGGATATTTGCCTTTGGCAATGTGGTTTGAGTAGACAATTTGTATGAAACTGGACATTATTGTTTAATACATCAAACCTATTTTTGTCCTGAATAAATCATATATTATTGCACACTAAACCCAGCCAGCTGTACACAAATGTACAAATGCTTCATTTTGGTATGGTTAAATGTTTTAACAACGGTAAAGAAAGTTACAATTCGTTTCACACCAAGAGCAATACGTCTTAAAGGAACATTTAACCGATGGTCACCATGACTCAACAGCAAGTTAGACGTGGTCTTTGTGGTGCTTATGGATGCAAACAATTCAGGCAGTAACTAATTCAGAAACAGTAAGCTCACTCCTTCCCTAAAGCTCCTTGCTAAAAGCTCAAAACCCAGTGATTACCCCCAAATATGTACGTCACTCAAACTAGCGATGCATAGCTTTTGATCTACATAACAGACTTGGAAGCACTTGGAATCTGGACAACAATTTTGAGGTAAAATATCGGTGAAGTGTGCCTTTAAAAAATAATTAAACCAATGTTGTTTGGGGACTTCTAGGCGCCCATGAATTAATCCCCATTCCATTTAAAGCTACTGAACTCAGCAGAAAAAAGTAAGACATATCCTCAGTAACAAAGACTTGTTCTTGTTCAACGGCGAGAGCTTTGTGTTGCTTTGTGTGATGTGGTACAGGCAGCCAGTTAATTTCCTCCCGGTGGCCTGTGTTTGTTTAATAGTTTAATTGGCTGGCTGTGCACCTGTTTCTCAGCCCAGGTGGCTGCTGGGCCAGCATTACAGCCCCTTATCTCTCCAGCAGTCCCACACAGGTGTGTGGCACGCAGCCCTCCACCGGCAGATCCACCCGCAGATGGCATCGCCTGGAGCGCCCACAGCCCCCAGTCTCCAGCCCCCCCCCCTCCCCCAGTCTCCAGCCCCCCCGGTCTTCATACTCCACCAGCCTTCTCAGCTGCCATTTTATCTCTCTCTTTTTTTTTTTTTTTTTTTTTCAAAAATTACACGGCCAATTATTCATCTCTTACTTCTTTTCCCTTTTAATTCCGTCTCGTCTGGACATTCACTTCTTAATTTAGAAGAAGTGTCAGGGCTCGCTCGCCACTTTCCTTGAGTCGTGTTTCATTAAGTTTTAATCCACTGACTTGAAGCGAAATGCCAACTTACAGATAATCAGCGGGTTCTTATTTCCTCATTTGCGGAGAGCTAATGTGTGGTATATCTAATGGCAGCCACGCTTTCTCACTCGCGGTTTTTCTTTTTCTTCTGGCGTTGTGGTGTGAAAAGTGCCACAGGGCTGGCAGTAGAAACGCAGGAATACAATATCACAATAGCAGGATGTCTTTCAGAACTTTTTTTCACACCCACTCACGCACAAACTCTGCGGCTTTTGTCATGTACATTTATATACATGAATAATTTTTTTTTTTTTTTTTGCTTGCTCTGCTTCCCACTGCTAAGTTCTCTTTGGGAGATAATTGTGCTCTCAAGCGGCCGGGTTAGAGCTCACCTATCCTGATGCTGCATCAATACACCACCTTCTCCAATACTAGGTAACACAAGTAGGTTTTAGCTCCTACATGGCTGCACACAGCCTCACATATTCAAGGGCCCGGCTTTTGAGTTCCTTGTGCTAAGCCCCTAGTATTACAGTCTGACTCTGTCAAATCCCAGCAGTGACTTGACTTCCATATTGAATTTGCTAGCTCTCAGATCCCCTAGACAGATTTAGCCAAAATTGAACTTGGCTCCAACTTTTCATTATGTGGAAATCTTCATAGCATGACTGTAACATTTTCTCAGGGGCAATCTTCTGAGGGGCCTATTTTTTGTGGAGGGAGGCAGCTGTGGAAGCTGAACGCTGACACTGGAGTTTCTCTCTGGGTCAGGGTCTGGAGAGTCAAGATGTGCATTGTAGTGATCTTACAGCTCTGCCAGGGTGTGTGTGTGTGTGTGTGTGTGTGTGTGTGTGTGTGTGTGTGTGCGTGCGCGTGTGTGTGCCTGTGTGCGTGTGTGTGTGTGTGTGTGTGTGTGTGCGCGTGTGTGTGTGTGTGCCTGTGTGTGTGTGTGTGTGTGTGTGTGTGTGTGTGTGTGTGTGTGTGTGTGTCTATCAGTCTCTCCAGCTTTCCCCAGCTTAATGCCTGTAGCCACACGCTCTGGAGGTGACGCATAGCGCTGGTAATGGGCTTATTAGTGGCTTTGAAGTTGTGATGCTTCTGTATAGGAGGCAGTTCATCAGCCTGGAGTCCTGTACTGTAGCGCTGAGTGATGGAAGAGAACAAAACGACACACTGAGACACAATTAAATACCCACCAAGTGGCTCAGTTTCATGGATCCTCCCAAAAAAAGTTTAAACTTTTAAATAGAAAAAAGACCTCCAAGACATTTGACTTGCCAGTTCCTTGTTTGGTTGTTAAGATGTGTTGTACATTTCTGTGCTATATCTGCTTTGTTGAAGTTCAAATAAATCTTCACTCAATCCCAAAAGCTGGATTCCAAAAGGGAGGGTCTTGGCTTTAGGTGAAGAGGCATGTCTAAAGTGATGAAAAGATACAGTGCACGTAATTTTTTGGAATTTTTAGGGGGTTTTGGCATCGTTCGAAAGCAGCAGAGGGGACGTTTTAGTCATTATAAAGCCAAAGCAATTGGCCAAACATACTGTGTACTGTATCTACCAGCAATATATTGCATGTACCACAATTTTTACCAAAAGTGATTTTGATAAACATACTTTCTTATTTCTTTGGTTATTTTTGAGAGTGTTTTTTCCGACACGGTTATCAGTGAAGACCTTTTACAACTTTTTGAATTTAAAGATATTGTTTCCTCAGCTTGGAAAGCTTGGTTATGCGAAGTGTATGAATGCAATGAGGAGTCAACACTGTCCTGGTGGATGTTTCTGGAGTACGTTTGAGGACACATGGAGGTGCCAGCCTCGTCTGCCAGACATGCTTTGTAGTGAGGGGTGAGAGTTTCAACTTTGTCATCTTTGATGCAGAAATTGCTGTCAATCATAGCTCACTGATTCTCTGTGTTCACTCTGTGATTCTAGGCGGTGTTCTCTCTCTCTCACCTAAATCAAAACTCAGCATCAGTCTGAGAAAGTTGAAATATGGCTTTCAAAAACATTATGTCCTCTAAAGGGGTTCAAAAGGATATTGTGGTTTTCTCACATTTCATCATTGGATTTGTCAGAAAATATGTCCCTTAGGACTTACATCTTATGCTGAGTGTGTTACAGCTAACACTACCCTCTAATAAATCCATCTGGTAGTTATATAATGTCTGTGTTTCTTTGTATCTGATGGAATATTTTAGAAATACCCTATGCAATATAGGGATAAGCTCTCTATCTTACAAGGACATAGAGGACAAGGTATAGGCACTGCTGCTCTGTCTTTCTGGGTCAGGTGGCCTTACACCTCAGCTTTCTGAGATGTAATGGAAACTCGCTGTTTGATTTTCACCATGACGATCAAACTCTGACTTCTTCCTCGGGGGGGGGGGGAGGGGTTGAGAGGAGGAAGCAAGATAAAGTTATAAAAACTTCACCTGTTGGGGGCCGTGAAATAAATTGTCACCGTTGCCATGGTGACATAGCGAAACATGGTTTTGAAGCTCTCTGTCGGGGTCATTTTTCTTACGCTGTGCTGTGGGACTTGACTCTCCAGACTCCAAATGTTATTACAAACCGTCCGCCACCCCCCTCCGGGCCACAGACAAGCTCTTTGGTATTGGCACTTGTCAAGGAGAAATAAGAGAGGAAAGTTTGGGAAATTATAAAAAAGTATCTACGTAGGCTATATGCCTTCAAAACATGGATTTTGCTGTGCTTTATTTCTGATCATAATTGAGTAAATTAACATGGTTGATAATTCCTACTTATTTTCCATTTTGCTTCACTTTATAATCATTCCCACCCATCATTTCAGTGAAGACATATTTCTTATTAGTTTTCCAAATTGCTCTTTTAAAATAAAAATACAGCAAGCAGGAGATCCTCCAGGAATACAGTTTTTAAAACGTTACAATTGACACTGAAATCATGTGCTCTAGGCTTTCACATGCCTAGTTGCCTACTTCATATACAGCGCATCCTTAGTAGTTTCATTCTAACTTTCGTTCACACAGAAGAGAGTGGGTTAACCAGGTTAAGACCCTCACATCAATGACTTCATTGCTGCCCTCTCTCTCTTCCATCTCTGAGGCAGTGAAGGAGCCCAGAGATCTGAATGTCCTCAGTGATTGGGGGTATATTTTAAGAGGAACACCCATTTCATTTTATGACACCATCTGTTAACCTCAAAGCTAGACACATCTCTGGGAGCCCTGGAGCAAGGCATACATAGAGCAAGACATACATATCTGATTGAAATTCCATATTGATTCAGTTAGAAATGATAGACAGGTAAGGTACAGGGGAGAACTGGAGAACACGTTTCGCTAATTGTTTCGTCAACTTTATACCCCCGGAAAAGTACTGCACATGCAGTCATATCCCTTGGTCTAGTTTTGAGATAATTGTATTGTTAGTAAGTAGGACATCATTTCATGTCGGTACCTCAGTATCTTCAAGCATAGGCAGTTGCTGCCAAATGTACTAAATGCCACATTAAATGCTATGGTGAGTTTCCATACAGTAGTTGCAGGATATGTTTAGGGATGTTTGCATGTTACCCTGGTATTTGGGTCGCAACACTGGGAAACAGGTGACCTACTTGTTCCTCTGTCGAACGACAGTTCGGAGCAGTCTGCAGTTGCAGGCTAATGTACTGTAGCTGTAGAGGACGAGAGTTACAACGGCTATAATGTGTTCAGAAACAACACTATTAAATGATTTAACTGTGAGGAGTCCCTCTAGAAACCCCACGGCGTACAGGGTCCAAACAAGAGAAGAGAACAGACAGTCATCCGTTAACCTTTTACTAAGTGTACACTTACATACACTTCATTCATGGTTGAGGCGAAACAATTGAAATGAACAATTTTCACACAGCTCTGCATATAACTATGTCATTAGAGTGATAATAGGGGGGGTATATCTGAAGATCCCACGCTGTTCAGCAAACCTGGCTATCATTCCTCAGATCTGCCTCAGACATACATCGCTATACCTCTTTTCAATTAATGGCCCTGATCAATCACCGCCGTGGCAATTTTTCCCTCCACTCCCCAGCAGTCTAGCCTGCTGAAGGAGCCTGCTGCTGTTTAGAAGCTAATCAGACATTTCAGGAGTGTTTTGCACTCAACGGGGGGTCATTTAGAAGTGTCTTGGGACCGTGGCGAGCTGCCCCCCCCCCCACAGTTCCTCTGTTGATTTAATCCTGATGTTGCTTCCCTTTCCCTCACACGTGTCTGCTGCCTTCAGCGCTTTCTTTGTCATCTTTGCCCCCCCCCCCACACAATCCCCCCCAATTCCACCAGTAAATAGTGGAACATTCATTTATGTGCAGGGTTTGATGTGCAGTCATTGTGGGCCCAGTTTTTTTTAGGGATCCTGCTGAGACTCTAATGCCATTAGAAGCGTCAGAGGCTCCTTTTGAGCAGCGCACCACCCGGCGCTCGGAGCGACGCAGGCAATCCCATTCACAGGGTGCTGACACCAGGAATATTGTCCTCGGAGTGCACCACTGGCTTTAGCCCCTGTCCCGCTCCCTGAAATCCAATATCTCCAGCTCTGCCTCTGTTGCTTTTGCAAGCGAGAAGGTTAATATGGCTTTGTAGTCAGTCACATACCAGCCTAGTCGCTGTCCACTCTCTCCCTGGTGCTGAAATTAGCATTCCGTTTGCACAGGGGTTGGCACCCCCTTTGTGACTGTGTTCAGCAAAGATAATTGTTGGGGTTGGGGGTTGGGGGGGGGGGGGGGGTGCCAATACAGCAAGAGTAGTGAGTAGTTAGGACTTCATTATAACGATCGGTGTGGCAGGGCAACTGTTTTATCCCACAGGCAAATATAAACTAACTATTTGTAGAAAGACTGACACATCTCTAATGCATACCATCATATATATATATACAGTACCAGTCAAAAGTTTGGACACACCTTCTCATTCAATGGTTTTTCTTTATTTTTTATTATTTTCTACAGTGTAGATTAATATTGAAGACATCAAAACTATGAAGGAACACATATGGAATTATGTTGTAAACAAAAAAGTGTTAAACAAACCAGAATATGTTTGATATTTTAGATTCTTCAAAGTAGCCATCTTTTGCTTTGATGACAGCTTTGCACACTCTTGGCAAGGTGTGTCCAAACTTTTGACTGGTACTGTATATGTATATGAATCATACTGTATGCTCCCAGGTATTTCACATTTTGACCTTTTAACATCCTTTTAATGACAAATGGTTTACTTGGGGTCATAGCATTGATGTTCACAGGGAAGAGGAGATATACAGCACATGCAGGCAGGTCTGAGAGTGGGAAGACCAGGCCATCATTGAGTACTTAATTATATTCAAAAATATGAACATTTGTTTCATTAATTTAGTTCTCTGCACATTGTACTTTCTGTTGTAAAGGTCACAATCTTTCAGATAGTGTTTTGAGGATAATGATGGTATTTTCTTTATATCAACAGCAACAGTATTCTAAAGGACATATGTGATGATTTATAATTGTTTACCATACTTGAGAATGCATAATTATCTTCTGAAAAAAGGTACGATATTGCAACATTTTCTTGTCGCAGAAGCTATAGCAGCTGTTCAACATTTACAAACAGATCTAGTTAATAATGTGCAAATTAAAATAATGTCTTTGATCACATCATTACTTTTGTGTAGGGTGATATTTGATGTCTTTCCTTTTACCCGTGCTATTTTGATAGTTTCAGTAAGTAATTACATTGATTAGGGAGGGAACTAGAAAAGGCTTCATTTTCAGAAGGCAGAACCACAGGGCCGAGCCTCCTGGTGCTTGGTTTCACGTTACAATGTCGAGAGCAATTTGTTGCTAAGAGCAGCAGGCCTCAAATGGAATGCTATAGCATTGAATAGGTCAGGAGTGGCAGAGTGGGACACTGCTATGGCTTAGCCTGTAATATAATATGAAAGGTACTGCTCTCACAGCAGGCCCCCTCAATGACAATACTCCCCAGCGAGCTTCACAATGAAATAATAAAACAAGAATAAACAATGTCCGGACACTGACTGGAATAAATGTGCATAAAAGGCATCACAACACATGCTGGGCTAGCCGTCATCCGGACAGAGAGATTGGATATGTGTCAGGTTCTGCAATGAACAGTTGCAGTGAGTGGGTGACTGGCTGGTAGTGCACACCAAGTCTTCCCCCTCAACAGTGACATTTCCCCTGCCGAATACGTCTGAAGCAATATGATTAACACCAGTCTGTAAACATATTCAACGCCACATTGCATTCTTGACGTAGACCCCCCACATCAGCTTATTGTTCCATACTAAAGAATCACACTGTCTTGATCATGAGCTACATACCCATTGACAGATCATGAGCCATATACCCAAGGTCAGATATAACAATGTTCTCCTTTTTTGCGGAGTGTACTGTATGTGCTTGAGATATGAAAGACATTGTAGTTATGGTTTGTTGCTATCTGAACTGACAGAATAGAACATTCCTCATAACATTCTCAACGCAGTGAGCCACTAAGCATCCGCAACACCTTGTTTATGCCTGCATGTGCGCTTATGGACTAGACTGTGAAATTAGCTCATATAATTCTGGGTTTTGTGTCGCTTAACATAAATACAACATAATTGCGTCAAACCAGCAGAAACAGTATACATAAAAAATGGCTCCGTAAGACAGACCATGAATTTTTCATTTTGCTCGCGGAATGTACATGATTGCGGAAAGTAACACAATTTGGTGGCACTTAACTGCAGGATTATAGCCATCAATATTTCATGAACAAGTTCCCCCCAAGTTAATGAAATCCTTGGATGCATGCCACAAATTGAGGAGAGGAAACTGATGGGAAGAGGATCCTATTTGGCCACTTTGCTGTTGCATCTACTTAAATAATAGACAGACAGACAGACAGACAATGTGAAGAGGACTGTTACAGACCCACACTATAATGCTCAAACTCCATCATTCATAAGCTTTAGTTCTGTCTTAACTAACTAAAGCTGCTTTATTTCCCATCAGTGGATAAATAGTCACATATTTTCCAGATAAAAGCTTGTGACAACATAGGGGGAAGTGTTTTAAAACAATAAACCTATAACCCGTTTCATATTCCACTGTTTCCTATGAAATAGCCCTGTTTGTGATTGTTAGTTCCCCCTCTGATTGAGGAAGTGACTGAATTGAGTCACATGATATCTTGGCCATACTAATGTTGTCATAACACTGCCCAGCATATCAGGCCAGTCTAGAGTCTAGCTTAGCTTTAATGTGCCTGAGGTGTGAATGTGATCTCCAAGTGCATCTCATTTGAATGTGATGGCAGTTTGTCTGGTGCCTTGTCTGGCACTCACAAACACTGGATATGGCCACGCTGTGTCAACTGAATATGGGGGGTTACACAGTAGATCGCGGTAGTAATCACAACAATAACCTCTCCACAAATATTAGCTTCATCTCCCAAGCTCTCTCACGTAAGACGTGTACAGTACAGTTGTGACTATGGAGTGTAAACAAAGAGTGTGGGTTTACAGAATTGCACTCCGCCAACCATGTCGTCTCTTTGTTGGCTCAGGTCCCTCCTGCGCTCCTACCACCTCCATGTTGGTGTCAAGCCTTCATAAACAGCCGCCTCATTCTGCATTACATTGAGTCAGGATAGATTGTTTTCAGAGATCACATTTTTGTTATCTGGGCTTAACCGTGTTTGGATGTGATGAGCTGGCGTAACGCAGCAAGAGAGGGGAAATGGCAAACATTAGACTGGAAGCCCCTCAGTAAACAGACAGTTATACATTTTGAACATTATGCTGTTTTGTTTTATTAACAAAGCAGATCATTACAATATACTGTACAGCAAATGGTAATAAGTTGCAAATTGGGTTTGGTTGCCTGGTAATGAATTTTGAGTAATGGTTTGGAGGGCCTCAGAGTGTTTGTAATTATCCATTAATTTAATCGCAGATCAGAGAAATACCTCACTTCACCTCGGCGTACCGCCCCAGGCCAGTACGCATCAGCCCTAATCGAGGGTCTTCTCTGACTCCCAGAGTCAATACAAATGACTTTAATATGCGCGCTATTATTGTGTCGGATCATTGTCAAAAAGGCGGAATAAATCATTGAATTATGGCCCTTTAATGGCACAAATTGCTCCATGCATTTTGTTTTATTGACAGTCGTGGGGGGTGCTGAGAACAAGTGATGCTAATGACATAATCTGGCTGTGATCAGGGTCTGTCCCGGCCTCTCCCCCCCCCCCCCCACCACCACCACCCCACCCCCTCCCAGCTCAGACAAATTGGCTCATCTGCACTGGATCATTTGCTGTCTCCAGATACGTTGTGGTTTATAGCCAATTATCTTCCGCCATCCATTATCGATTACAGTGTTATCTTTTTTGCATTGCTCAATCTTTTGGCGCTGGTACACGGGCTGCAGGGGGGCTGGGGTGCTAGCTGGTTGGTAGACCACAGGAACAGCAGTTAAGATGGATGTTTGTTCATTTGCTTGTAAATGGATATGTCATACACACTATTGGTTTGTATCAGGGAAAAAAAAAAGTGTTATTTTCTGCTCCTTTTCTCATGAATAGATTCTCATTAGAAATGAGCAGGGGAAATAGATACATTGAATTTCTCCAAGTGGGGGGTGTTCATCCTCTTGTGTTTGTAGTAATGATCTTCTTTTCTTTTTTAGTTCAATGAAACCAATGACAATCTTCTATTATTCCACTGTATGTTTTAGCATGATTTAGTCTCGGTCTGCACCATGAACGCTGTCGAAATGTCTTTTTCTGTGTCTCTGTTTCTCTCCCTCTACTGCTGCAGCTGGGTGAACAACTTTGGTCATGAAGGACTCGGCCTCCTATTGGAGGCATTGGAGAAGCTGCTGGACAAGAAACAGTAAGGCTTACCAATGACAAGGACCAATCACAATGCAACTTCAATACATTCTACATACACTCACTGGGCACTTTATTAGGAACACCTGTACACCTTCTCAGGGTGGAGGTGGTGTAATGGTGTGAGGAATGTTTTCTTGGCACACTTTAGGCCCGTTAATACCAATCAATCTTCGCTTGAATGCCACAGCCTATTTGAGTATTGTAGCTGACCATGTGCATCCCTTCATGGCCACAATTTACCCATTTTCTAATGGCTACTTCCAGCATGATAATGCACCATGTCACAAAGCAAAAGTCATCTCAAACTGGTTTCATGAACATGACAATGAGTTCAGTGTTCTTCAGTGGCCTTCCCAGTCACCGGATCTGAATCCAATAGAACACCTTTTGGATGTGGTAGAACAGGAGATTCACAGCTTGAAAGTGCACCTGAAAAATCTGCAGGAATTGCGTGATGCAATCATGTCATCAAGGACAAGAATGTCAAAGGAATGTTTCCAACATCTTGTGGAATCAATGCCAATCAATGCCACAAAAAATTGAGGCTGTTTTGAGAGTAAAGGGAGGCCCTACCCAGTATTAGTATAGTGTTTCTAATAAAGTGTTCAGTGAGTGTATATTCTTCAATATCTATTGCATTTATCTATTCTGCAGTGTCTCTTTAATATTCGTGTCTCTTTTTCAGGCAAGAAAGTATCGATAAAAAGAACCAACACAAGTTGATTCAATGCCTCAAGGCCTTCATGAACAATAAGGTTTGTATGAGCTGGTCTGTCCTTGCGATTCCTTCAGAAGCTTATCCCACTGTCCAGGTTACCAGGTTCCAGTCTCTCACATATGGATACATTGTCACAAATGGGGTAATGGGAAAAGGTACAGCTAAGCTAATTTTCCATTTTGAGCCCATTGTCTCCAACTCCTTAATTATTCTTTTTTGGGAAGCACCGTCTCATTTCTCTAAAGTAGCACATGCCTCAAAGATGGATGAGCTAATTGATATCACTACCCTTTTACTAAATCCCCCTATGTGGTCAAGGAGTCTTAGAGATAGATTTAAAGGTAGAAGAGGACGATACACTGCATATTTGTCCCCACAGCCCTGTCCTGAATTGGATTAATTCATCATAATCTCCATTTTCTCTTGGCCTCATTGTCCCTCCTTAAAAGAGAATTAGGGCTAGGTATTACTTATATTAGAGGTTCTTTGTATAGTTCATTTTTGACTGTAAGTGAAAGTTCTCCATGAATGCAAATGCTCTCATTAATTTATACCCAATGGACGTTTTTCTTACTTTCTTTTTCTCTCTCTCCCATGTCTATAGTATGGACTACAAAGGATTCTGGGGGATGAGCGGAGCTTGCTTCTCCTCGCCAGGGCAATTGACCCCAAACAGACCAGTATGATGACGGAGATTGTCAAGATCCTCTCTGCCGTGTGTATTATTGGAGAAGAGAACATGTGAGTTTACCCACCACCATACCCCAGTCACTCACCCACCATTGCTGTCTGATCCGTCTCGTGCGCTCAGAGACTCTGATTGTCTTCAACACACACACACACACACACACATACACACACACACACACACACACACACACACACGCACACACACACGCACGCATACACGCACACACACATGTCCCCTAGCAAATGTAATACCCTCATTTTTATAATCAGATTAAAGAAATATAGTTTGTGGTATATTTGTAGACAACCTGTCAGTGACCCAGCACATTGGATTCACTCATATTGCATTTGCATGAGGGCTTAGACATATAAGAGAGTCTGTCGGTTTACATGTTCTGATTTAGCAGTTTTGGATGTATAATGTATTTAAGTGCTCGGTGTAGTTGGCCATGAACACACAGCCTGGCTGACAGATTATAAATTGAATCCAGGGGAGCTCTTTTTTATTGTGTCTGCCACAGGGCTGGACTAGAATAACAATGGCACTTCAAAGTTAGTCTGCATGCAGCGCTGGGAAATCCACAAATACCAAGAAGCAAGTGAAAATGTTCCTCACATATCAGTCCATCCAAATGTTTCTCTGTGATGTCTAATCTATGTATTTGAAAATACTTGGCCTGACATGGTCTTTTAGTGCCAATCTAGTCCTCATTATGTTGTTGCAGACACACACACACACACACACACACACACACACACACACACACACGTCTCTTGGCCAACCACTAAAGACCATGATGGGTTGAAGTTGTGTGTGTGCTGAAGACTGCTACATTTTGATCCTCCCAATGATAAAACACAGCTCTGTTTAAGAATAAACATCTGAGTGTCAGAAAACAAAACAGCACAGACTTCACTTCCTGCTCCCCTCCAACAGCGTATGTTGTGATGCTGGCTGGTTTTCAACACCGCCCCCCCCCCCCCCCCCCCCCCCAAGCCTGTCATACAGGAAGGCTGTTTCATTTATCTATATGCCAAAGTTATTCCCCACCCATAGACTACACATGACAGGTCACTGAAATTATCTCTAGAATTCCCAAACCTGTCAAATAAGCAGTGATATATTTGACATGTCTCCCTTTCGGATTTTATGTTTCAGGTTAAAACACATGAGATGACATGTGATCATACATACATGCTAGAAGATCATTTCATCAATGTAATCTAGCCATAACTTAGCAGTGTGTCTGAACATACCTCATACGTACTTCTCTATTCCCTTCCATGGTGGGTGTGTGGTTGGGCAGACAGGGACAGCCCTGAGTAGTTCCCCACCCCTCCCCCCCCGTGTGTCTCTGCCAGACTATTTTGGAGCAGGGGGAGGATCACAGGCATGGCTGGGTCGTGAGCCATCCCCTCTCTCCCCAGGGACCGCTATGCTTCAGCGCATCCTGGATAGCAATGAAGAAAAATACCAAAAAAAAAAAAAAAAAGAGAGAGAGAAGTAGAGAGAGGGAGCTAAGAAATGAAGCAGGCTGCCGGAGCACCTCTTGCTTTGTGTTTGTTGTTGCATCTCCTGTGTATAGCAGATAAAGGCGAGGCAGCAAACGTGGCATTTCCAAGCCCAATGAGAGAGAGAGAGGGAGAGAGAGAGAGAGAGAGAGAGAGAGAGAGAGAGAGAGAGAGAGAGAGATGGGGTATGTGTGATGGCGTGATAAAGGGGACTCTACATCAGAACTGTGTGTTTGCTGTGTGCTGAAGTGCCAATTCAAGTCCCCTCATTTACTTGTGCTGCAGTCCCCATTTATGTGTTTGGCGCATAGCAACATATTTATTTTGTTCACGGCTTTAGTCTGAAATTGTCCAATTCACGATGCAGCATAGTTGCCATGAGCCCTTGTAAACGCTCTAATTTGCTTCCCCTGACAAAAGGTGTTTTTCAACATTAGTCTTTTAGCCTCCCCAAAGCAATGAATGGCTCACGCCCTGGCATCACCAACTACCATTTTATTAGAATAGCTTTGACAATAGGTTATATCAGCAGTAGAGGTTTTTCTCCTAACATCGCCATAGCAATGAACACTAAAGCGGTTAAATTGTATAACTATATAGGAGATGCAGTGCTGCAAACAAAGAGCCAAGACCAGTGTAATTGGCCGGGGTCTTCTCTGAATGCCCTGTCCATGACATGGAGGGAGATGCGATGATACATGGGTTTGAGGTGAATGTGGTGAGTAAATGTCCTGTCGGAGCAGAGATAAAGGCGTTTGTTGACTATTCTGTGTGCTTGCTTTCTGTCCTTTGTTTTCCCTTAGCTTGGATAAGATCCTGGCTGCCATGACGATTGCGGCGGACAGGAATAACAAAGAGAGATTTGCACCGATAGTGGAGGGGCTGGAGAACCACGAGGCCCAACAG
>NC_139669.1:4361768-4381768 GCF_951799395.1 Argentina silus
GTCTGGAAGACATAAGGGCAGAGATGGAATATCCTTTTCTGTTGGTCACAGAATGACAGCTCCTGGAATTGAGTGAGATGAGGGTATTGTGTGGGCGTGGCCAAACTTACAGGTCTAAAGCCTCCACTGCTGGGTTCATTTGAGGGGGATTTGAGGAGCTATAAAGCAATCTCCAACCGCATCTCTTACCTGGCACACAAGGTAAACAACCCTCTCATCCTCCACTCTTCTATCATCCTCCTCTCCTCTCCTCCTATCTCCTGTCCTCTCCTTTCATCTCACCTATCTTCCAATCTCCTCTCCTCTCCTCTCCTCTCCTCTGCTCCTCTCTCCTGTCATCCCCTCTCCTCTCCTCTCCTCTCCTCTCCTCTCCTGTCATCCCCTCTCCTCTCCTCTCCTCTCCTCTCCTCTCCTCTGCTCCTCTCTCCTGTCATCCCCTCTCCTCTTCTCTCCTCACCAATACTCATCCGTCAGCCCTCCATATCAGCTCCTACCAGGCTGATATAAGACCAGGTAGGAGACTATCACTAGACGTTGTGTGCTTTCAACAGGCATTGTTTGTGTTTTTGTCTCTCAAGGCCGTTATGAAACTGTAGACGTTTTAATTTGATAGTTTGTGTCATACACCAACTGTACCTTCAGGGACCTTTTCGTTGTGTTTTTGGTCTTCCTTTGTCCACGGCAGCAATTACCTTAATTCTTCCTCATGCCTCAATTTTATATATATATTTTATATGACACGTCGGTACTCCTGAGTTGTCCCTCCAGATCCAGTCAAATGGAAACTTGTTGAGAAGTTAATAAAGCCAGCAGTAATTGGGTCCTGAGTTAGTTTTAAAGCATCCCTGGCAAGATGCCTAAATAATTCAACAAGCTCCTCACAGGGCATTTGGCTATGTGAAAGGCTGACATTGTGGGCAAACTTTGCAGGGCCTAGACATTGTTGTACAGATGTCCACTCCCCCAACCTTTGTCTCCCCAAATCCCACCATGCTAGAAAATCAGCCACTGAGTGCTGCTCTGAGTGACAGTTGTCGCTGATGCTCGGAGAGAGAAGAAAGGGGGAAGAAAGAATAGCGCACCTGGATTAATGATGTGCTTGAGCAGGTTCACAAATGAGAGGGCCCAGTGTTTGTTTCCAAGGACAATGTGGTATTGATCTGTGTGTGGTGTGCATGATGTGAATGCCCCAGATCCCCTTGTCCCCTATCTTCGCCTGGGCTCCCTCCTGCACAACAGACACACTCGCACCCACGCGCACACACACACACACACACACACACTCACGCACATACGCACACACATATGCATGCACGCATATACACACACACACACACACACACACAGACACCTACACACACACACACTACATTACACACACACTTCCCTAGTCCCTGCATGTATGCCTTGTTTCCCTGGCTGGCTCATGAATATTAACACAGAGAGGCCCGTCTCCTCTGTGTCCGGCCCAGGTCCGGGTGCTGGAGAGGTGACTCTAGGCCACTAATGAATATTAATGGGCTGTTGGAATTGTGATTGATTGACCCTACCACTGACTAGTCTACATCTCACCTCACTGCGGCTCATGTTTATTCATGCTCCCCAGCTCAACAACATAGGTAGAAATAAAACGAGAGAGAGAGGGAGAGAGAGAGAGGAGAGAGAGAGAGAGAGAGAGAGAGAGAGAGAGAGAGAGAGAGAGAGAGAGAGAGAGAGAGGGAGAGAGAGAGAGAGAGAGAGAGAGAGAGAGAGAGAGAGAACTGAATAGAATAGTAGAATAAGGGAGACCCATTGGATTAGCATTGTTCTATAAGGTTTTTTATGTCTGCTGCTAACTGATAGAGGTAGCTAGCTTCTTGGACACTTTCCCAGTCCAAGATATTCTGCTTACGTCCCCTCACATGGTGGTGTGGCCAGGCTATAATTGCATTTCGGTCGCTTGGTAATTCTCAATGGCTTCATCCAAGCTAATACAGGGGAGGGGAAATGATACTTCAGAGGAGCTTGTATTCCCATCCTGCATGCACCATTTGATATGGGAGAACTGGTTTAATTACATACGCATTGAAGTTAATAGGAAAGTGTCAAACAGTGTTAAAATGGATTGATTTTGCTCTGCTGGCACAGGTTGGATCTTGTGGGGTAACACATGGTGGGGACAGTGTAGATTATATACATGCAGCAATGTTTTGTCTGTTTTAGGAGAAAACATACATTTAGATCATTTGATGCTCAACGTCTCAAATGTGTCTAATGTGATATTTGTCTATACAGTGCCTTCGGAAAGTATTCAGACCCCTTCACTTTTTCCACATTTTGTTGTGTTATAGACTCAATTTAAAATGGATTAACTTAAAATAATTTGCCATCAATCCACACACAATACCCGAGAATGACAAAGTGAAAACACATTTTTTTAAATTTCAGTAAATGTATTAAAATTTAAATACAGAAATACCTCATGTACATAGGTATTCAGACCCTTTGCTATGACACTCTTAAAATGAGCTAAAATGCAATGTATGTTTAGCAAATTGGTGCAGGTGAGACTATTTTCATTGACACTTGTTCACTTTTGATATAGTCTTGTTTTAGACGTCATTCAACATGTCTGTTATGCTTTACTGTAGCTGTCTATTGACGAGGTCTCATAACTGTCGTATTACCTGCTCACGTACTGCAGAACAAAAACAGAAACAGACGTTATGCAGCCAACAACTCTGGCCTTATCAGAGGAAGACAGGTCCTTGTTCCCCCATTTTATCCCCTGGACAAAAACCCAAGTCACATCTCCTTATATCCCGCTGAGTGACCAGAGACAAATCTGTATTAATGCAGAGCCATGGAGTGTGAAAGTGCTCCAGCCCAAATAGTGTATTGCCCTGCAGCCAGGGGCGTACACTTTTCCGCAGACCCTGTCAAAACGCACACCACATATTGACAGCAATCACTTTTTCATCCGTCCCAAATGAATGCAGTCTGTGCCTTTCCCCCCCTCCCCTTGTTTTCTGGCATGTGTGTGTAGATTTCAAACAGGGCTATTTATTTGATGGTGTTTATAATGCTTTTCAAACATGATGAATATCCATGGGAGGATCCTCCTCTTTCCAGCAAACAGTTTGAATAAACCCCTCAAGCTATTTATTTTTCGAACTTCCTCGCAGTTTTGGGGCCACTGTTTTTGGATTCTATCTGAAGTTCAAATAAGATCAAATGTAATTTGCATTTTGGCTGAAATCCCACATGAATTGTGCCCATATACGCAGCAGATATACTGAAACATTATCTTGCTATTTGTTTGAAATCACACTTGAATATTAGTTGTAAGAACACACTGTACTGTATCTCAAGAAATGTTGCTTGTTTTTGTGCTCCCTCCTATGGTTTCAATTTCAAACACATCAACTGGTACAGTAGGACTGGTGGAGAACTCTCCTTGTCACAGCCTCTGACAGCTAACCGTCGTTTTCCAAAACAAATAGCCAGCTATCCATCTCCCAGAAACATACATAATTGTTAAAAAAAAAAAAAAGGAAAAGAGAGGACAGACAATGATTTTTATCTGATTCAACATCTATTTTAGACATAAAAAAACATTACTCCCTCTCCTTGGGGAGTGGTGTTGTCGGACACATAATCAATAGCCTCTGCAAGTTTAAGAACATATATTTTCTCTCTTCCACAGACCACTCAGTCCCAATCTGAGGACTGAATTTCAGCAATATTCTTTTCCAGTGACTGATCCCTTTTTCATGTTTCTCCATTTAAATATTCAAACCAATGGAGTTTTCATGTGATTAATTTCCTCCTGCTTGAAAGGCACATAGTGACAGGTAGACCAGTGGGACCCTTCTTTATTGCCAATTCCCCTCCTCAAGTTAGATGTTTACTCTCTCCTGCCGCTCCCCGGAGGGAACATGGATGTGAGGAAACGTTGCAGTGTTTGCTTGTGCACAATGACGCCTGTCTGAACACTTGATTGAGGGGAAAAATAGGAAAACAAACATCGAGGATCTATCACATTATTCAGATGTGTTTCGGGGTGCAATATCACTGTATTACAGTATACAGTATCAGGCCTATAGGAAGAGGTACTGAAAGCTAAAAGGGCAGTATTTGTTTATACTATACTATACATACATATACTGTACTTCGTCATCTTTTTTTTTCTCCAAAAGGTGAGCTATACTGTATTGTACTATGCACAATCCACTGATATGATGTTGTGGGCCTTAACGTCCCCTCTCACTGATATGAATGAGGTGTACCATCTCCTGTACAACATGGTGAGTGACACAGGCTCCGAGACCTACTTCCTGTCCATCCTCCAGCACCTCCTCCTCATCAGGAACGACTACTACATCAGGTGAGTTCCTCCCTCCGTCCCTCTGTTCATCCATCCATCGGTCTGTCTGTCCATCCCTCCGTCCCTCTGTTCATCCATCCATCGGTCCGTCTGTCCATCCCTCCGTCCCTCTGTTCATCCATCCATCGGTCCGTCTGTCCATCCCTCCATCCATCCCTCCGTCCCTCTGTTCATCCATCCATCGGTCCGTCTGTCCATCCCTCCGTCCCTCTGTTCATCCATCCATCGGTCCGTCTGTCCATCCCTCCATCCATCCCTCCGTCCCTCTGTTCATCCATCCATCGGTCCGTCTGTCCATCCCTCCATCCATCCCTCCGTCCCTCTGTTCATCCATCCATCGGTCTGTCTGTCCATCCCTCCATCCCTCTGTTCATCCATCGGTCTGTCTGTCCATCCCTCCATCCCTCTGTTCATCCATCGGTCTGTCTGTCCATCCCTCCATCCCTCTGTTCATCCATCGGTCCGTCTGTCCATCCCTCCATCCCTCCATCCCTCTGTTCATCCATCCATCCCCCCTACTGTATATCACAGTTCTCACAGGCAGACTACCTCATTTCCTCTCAACATGGCAACCTCAAGGCTCTGGCTCTGAATAGGCCTGATATCAAAACCCACCACTGGACTCAAGTCGGCCGCCACTCCGCTTTAACCTAATAAACTATTTTCCTATCCAGAGTAATTCACAAAGCCTTGCTATCAATCATACAAGCTTTTACAGCGGTGAGCACTTAGCACTTAATGAGTGATGTAGACCCAAGAGGTCAGATGTCAGGATAAGCTTAATAAGCATTGACGATTCATATGTCCATTTTCTGAAGGCGTCTCCCAGACCCTTAACTACTGGAAGCAAAGAGCCAGAGATGCCCATGTCATAGGAGATATATTATTTTGTAGTTAAGTAATTATTCAAATGTTCAGACTGCTCTCTACAGTCCCCAGACTTGTGTCAATGTGTCAATCATAGAAAAGGAAAATAGTGCGGCTGCTGTGACAGTGATATTTACGCTGCTGTGTCAGGCTTTTCTTCGAAATTAAATATTTAGAAAAAGATAGAGAGACGGAGGAGGGAGGATGAGAAAGGAGCAGAGCGAGGGGGGGGGGGGGGGGGGGATTTACCCTAGACAAGTTGCTGCTCACTTGGAGTTATGAATAATGTATTATTCATCTTGTTGGAGAAAGTGAGAAACAGAAAACAAAACATTAACCAACTAGTACAGCAAAGTCCACCTCAGCACTCAGCACTGTCTTTGTCTGTCCCCTCTCAACCCATCCCCCACACCCTGACACCAGAACCCTCTCAACCACCCAAAATGTAAAAAGAATCACTACAAAATGCTCATTAAAAATGGATGCACTTATTAAATATATGCTTTTAAAAATACATTTCCACTGCAACCCACCTACCACCCCACTCTGAAAAATACATAGAATTCCCCATACATCACCCGGCTTTTGTGCAGAGCAGTTTGAGGCAATGTTCTATATACTGTTCCCATTCATCATATATATATATATATATATAGGATCTCTATGATTTCAGATTAAAGGAAGGCCCGTAAAATCATATGGGCCTTTGATGACCTTATCTCTATGGGTATAGATGGAGGGTGGAATGTGGTTGTGGGGCCTTGGCTGTCAGACCAAATCAGGGCATGACGGCAGACTTGTCTATAGGTGTAGGAGATGGTTGTCTGATCAAAGGCAGGCATAACAGAGACCTGCCTATGCCCATATCCCATCAGAGGGGGGGACTTTGTTTCAAAGCTTCACATTTTGAAATGGTAAACACGTGCTACATGGTACCCTGATTCAACCCTCTCAGCTTCAAGTCAGTACAGCGGAGCGTCCATCTTAGGTGTTGTCATTTAGATCAGTACTTCTCAGAACCATCACTAGTTGTTGCTGCTCCCCTCCTTTTAAGGCTTGTGGCAGCTCATTTTGTTTCTGATAAATAATTTGCCAGTGAATAGCAAATGATTGGGAGCTCAGCAAACCCTGGTAAATATAGAGCAGATCTCCTGTTTTTGGAGGGGAGGTAATATGGGGATTACAGTGGTTATGTGGAGCAGGGCTGGATCAGGGGGCTGGGGCTGGGGCTGGGGCTGGGGCTGGGGCTGGGGCTGGGGCTGGGGCTGGGGGGTGGAGAGAGTTCTGGAGCTCCAGCCATACCATGTGGAAGGGGGGGAAGATGCCAGAGTGAAAAAGGATACTGGTGCTGCTGGGAACATGCTGGCTCCTGGAGCCCAGCCCTGCCCACTCTGGAGGGGCCTGACAGTTCTGGGTCACTCCCTCCTTTCCCAGTTATCTCCTCTCTGCTCTGCTCTGCTCGGTGGTGATGTTGGAGGAGGACGTGGCGACACTGAGAAAATAGGGTGGCTTATTGAGATAATAATGTGGTCTACATCAGTGACAGTCGTAAGCCGGGTGCCACGGTGCTAAGCCACGCGGGGCCACGACATGCGCTCCCTCACTAGCTTTGAGAGTCATGCGTGGGTGGATCCACCCGTTGAACAAAACGTCTACTATGTCATGTGTACCAAATTGTGCGTTTAAAAGAGATATATGTTGACTGGTTTTGGCTCTTTGTTAGTATATTTCTAATAATAATAATAATAATAATATGGTTTGGCCTGCCGACATTCTATAGGAAATTCCAATGTACGACTTGTCATTACAAAAAAATAAGTGCTGGCTCCATGAAAGCATCCATTTCTTTTCATTGATAATTACTAATTGTATTAATGCTCATCTACGTGTCCCTTATTACTCAAAGCTCGCCATCTCTTGTTTGTTTGTGTATTGGAAAATTAAATGCATCCCAATAACCCCAGAATATCTTGTTCACAATGAGGCCTGCTCAAAGCAATTAATCTATTTTAGCCACATCAATGCCTGTACCCCCTGCTCCCGTCCAAAGGCAATAGAAAAGCAGCACTTTGAACAGCCTTTGATTTCCTTATCTGCATCAGAGCCATGTTATGATCTCAGGCTTCTGAGCCTCCCTGCCATGAACAGAGTATCACTGGGAAGCATGGGGCCAAGCACAGAGACGAGGGGGAAATTAGAGCACAGCAAATCTGCCGTTGCTAGAGCTCCTAATATAGCAGGCCTCCCTCAGATCTCTCCATTTGGAGAGAAAACATATAAGGAAACATGAGGCTGAACTCATCAAGCTTTGCCTGAGATACAGATACTCTGAAATAGCACAATCAGTTGTAAACATATCCGTACAGTAGATAGCCTTTCTTTTTATTATACTGCACCTTTTATTTTTTACAGATAATATATCTGCACCAACAAACCAACACTGCCATGATAATCCAGGCTCACACAGTTTGTAGCCTCACCCTTAGGCCTCCCGAAGGCCTTAATTCTTTGTAGCATAGATTCAACAAGGTGCTGGAGACATTCCTCAGAGATTTTGGTCCATATTGACATGATAGCATTATTGCTGCAGATTTGTCGGCTGCACATCCATGATGCGAATCTCCTATGAATCTCCACATCCCAAAGGTGCTCTATTGGATTGAGATCTGGTTACTGTGGAGGCCATTGGAGGACAGTGAACTCATTGTCATGTTCAAGAAACCATTTTGAGATGATGTGAGCTTTGTGACATGGTGCGTTATCCTGCTGGAAGTAGCCATCAGTAGATGGGTACACTGTGGTCATAAAGGGATGGACATGGTCAGCAATGATACTTAAGTAGGCTGTGGCGTTTAAACAATGGTCAATTGGTACTAAGGGGCCCAAAGTGTGCCAAGACAATATCCCTCACACCATTAGATATTTGCGTTAACGAGCAATTGAACAGGTGTACCTAATAAAGTGGCCGGTGAGTGTGTGTGTGTATATATATATATATATATATATATATTATATCAGCCCTTTACATTCATTTCAGTACAGTCCTGAGGAAGTAAATCTAATCAAATAAGTTGGCATATGGGTCTTAAAGTAGTCTAAGTGAAATGTGACTTGCAATAACTCCACATAACCTGTAAGGATTCTTATTCATTCTGTGAATCCAGGATTTAACTAGCATTGACTGGGAGCAAGAGACTAAATTATCCTGAACCTTGAGTACGGATTTAGAACGTGGCGGCAGCTCCTCGAATCGGGTTCCCAATCATTAGAATGCAGCCTCTGTTCGCTCGGGGGGGGAAGAGGAAGAGGAGATGAGACATTTCTGGTGGGAAAATTGCATGTCTGCTGGCACCATTCAAGGTCACGCGTGGAACATAATTATTTGCCACTATGGAGCTCAGCTTAAGTTGACATTGTATTTGCTAAATGTCACTCGCAATTAAAGTTGATAATATAACTGGGAAAAGGTCACCCATCAACCTGTGTGGCGGAACAAGGAGTCCCAGACCGATTCGCACGCCGGGCGGCGCAGCGGCGCAGGGAGACGGAGCACTCTGTCACACTCCAAACACGGCGACATGTTTTCCCTGCCATTGTGCTTTTAATTACTCGCATTACACTGATTAGATTTGCATTTCGGCTTTTATGGCTGCCCTTAATTGGCAAAGATGATTGCAAATTAGGCGAGAGGGCACCGCGGCCCCGGCGCTCCGTTTGTCACCTTGAAATGGACAGAGTCACGGATCCGGAGTTCCACAAGCGGAGATTAATCTGCCGATTTCACGATCGGGGTGAAGCAAGTGATCAAATTTAATTGTGAGGGGTGATTTTTATTTTTTTACCCGCAACCTTTTAGATATGGCATTCTATGACCTCTAGGTTGGGTAGGGAGATAATTTGCGGACAATTAGCTTTGTAGAGGTCGTGTCACCGTCATATCTTGACTGTGTGTCCTAATTGTGCTTTTCTCTGTTTTTTGACTCCCAGGCCTCAGTACTACAAGGTAATAGAAGAATGCGTGTCCCAGGTGGTCCTCCATCGTAGTGGGATGGACCCTGACTTTGGGTACAGGGAGAGGCTGGACGTGGACCTCACACATCTCATCGGTAGGTTTGAGAGTTCTGAATCTCTTCTTAGTAGGTAAAATTCATTAAACGTGATGTGGACTCTTTAAGAGACAAAAATAAATTAACAGACACGCAAATAAGACAAATAAATGGGTTGCTAAAAATGTTTTGATACCCCGCGGTCACTCTCATTATCTTCCTTTTTCCACCTGAGATACTTCCTATAAACACCTGCAGTCGCTTGACACATAAAATAAGGTAGTCTAATAATGATGCATACATAATGCCTAATCTGTAAGGTGTGACTGTGGCAGGTCATGTCTCATCATAAGCATTGAGTGATTTCCCTGCACTTTATTCAGCGAGGACATTTATCAGTGTTTCATAAGGAAACACGGTCTTATTTGCCCCAAATTAGATATACAGTCATTCATTCCCTCAAATAGAGCAGAACATAATTAAATAACTAGTACACTTTTTTTTTCTTCTTTCGTGTCACTAACAGTGCTGTCACTTGCCAACAAAGGCTCATTAAAAGTTTCCAAGCCCATCCATAACAAATTTAAAAAAATAAATAAATAAATGAATAAAAAAAAGAATTCATGTTAGATTTTCTCACTTTGCTGTGCTTTAATGAGTTGAAAACAAATGTTTCTGGGCTTTTTTTTTTTTTCCTTTTTTTCACGTTGCAAACCTGCCGAACTGAATACATATCTCCCGGGGGATATGTCAAGAAACCGGCGACAGGTGCCTTTTTTCCCACTCTTTTTTTCACATTTTCTCTCTTCCCTTTTTTTCCCCCACCCTGTAATTTCTTCACTTTAGGTCTGATCAGGCATCTTAAGTAGGCCGTTAACAATATACAGTGCAATTGAGAGAATCGTTCCCACTTTCTTGGCTGCTTACCGCCGTGGCCGCCTCGGGGCCATTTTGTCTTCCAGATCAGTGCGTGGATAAAGCGAAGGTGGAGGAGAGCGAGCAGAAGGCTGCTGAGTTCTCCAAAAAGGTGAGACATTAATCATTCCTCCCCCCAACCTGTGTACCATTGGTATGCCACCACACTCCCATCAGAAAAGTTTTCTCCCCCCAGAGCTCCCAGACGGTATTGATTTCGGTGCCCTGGTCAATAGCTGGCAGTGGAGGTACATGATCTGTATCTGTGTTACAGGGATCAATGCCGATGCTCCAACATACACTTGTTTGTGTGCTGCACTCTGGGCATGAGTTAAAATATAAGACACTGTTAAAAAAGCTTTATCCAACCAGTCACTGCTAAATGGGCCTTTTTTCCCCCTCGTCTGTTGATTGGGGAGGTTTTGTACGTCAAAGGAAGATAAGAGAGGAAGCAATTCAACAAACTTTCAGAGATATGTTTTGGGAATTCAGTTTTGAACTTACAGGAGCACTGTTGAGTCAGGTCTGGACTCCACTCAGCAGATGCAGTTGCATACTCCTGATGCTTTTTAACAATTCAATTCATTACTTTATTCATTTATCTATTTATTTATTCATTACATTATTTTAATCGGAGGAATAAGCCGTGGGGTTGTTTCACTGCACTCCCATCCTACCGGAATAATCCGCAGTGTTGTGCCGTGACTTTGAGACCTTCAGGACTACGTTAAATGACGTGGTTAAAAGCAAAGCTAGTCCAGTTTGAGCCACCTTCACACAGTACCAACGCCCCCGTGCGACCCCCAGCACCCCTGCCACTGTGTGGGGACATCTGAGGAGTCCCGTGTCTGAGTGGAATGAGAGCAGTGTCCCTCCCACTGAGACTGTGAAAACATTGTCCTGACACGGGTTGCTTTACGCAAAGGTTAGGCCCATCACCACACATGAAAGCCAGACCCAAAACACAGACAGAGGACAGCGGGGCAGGACCACATGGCTAGGAATAGAGATGGGCCTGGTGTGTGAGAACACTGTGAACCATGTGTGTTGACGTGCCCTGGCCATTCTCTGGAGACGTCCCGCCGCTGACTGACCATTCTGTGTGTGTGTGTGTGTGTGTGTGTGTGTGTGTGTGTGTGTGTGCGTGTGTGTGTGTGTGTGTGTGTGTGTGTATTGTGTTGGATTGTTGCAGTTCGATGAGGAGTTCAGCGCGCGGCAGGAGGCCCAGGCGGAATCTCAGAAGAAGGAAGAGAAAATCAAAGAGCTGGAGGGGCAGATCCATACCCTGCAGACCCAGGTAAGGACCCCGTAGGGGAGAGGGAGGACCATACAATCACCCACAGCATTGCAGAATGGAACCACAAACCACCGTCTAGGCCTTATGCAGTAGTGTCCAGTACAGATTTTCGATTCAACACAAAAAAAAGCCAGCATCATTGGCTGAAACTCAATAATGAAATCATGACAAACAAGGCATGAAGAAAAATAGAAGAAAAAAAAAAAGAAAGAAGAAGAAAAGCTAAATATGATCTTAAACTGGGCCAAAGGTCTACATTGATCATTTGAAAGCAGGCCTTAAGTTGCTCTTCAAACGATCGTGGTCAGAGCTAACATGGTTGATAATTTGGTCAAATTGAAACCTTTCTACCCCAATCACGGATGCGAGACTCCTCTAAGTGGGAATTTTCAGCTATGCGGTAGCATTTGATTTAATAAAGGGTCAATATCCTTTTTAAGATGTAGGATTTGATATTGGTGAATTGCTCCATTGCAGGCTTCTTCCATGCAATTGTATCATCACAGAGACGGATAGCATTTCTTTTCTGGCCTTCACATCACCATCTTTCAGACAAAACCCTCCAACATAAGCACATGAAATGACTGCTATTTCCTCCTTAACCCAATTTCAAACACTTAAGTGCTGCCTTGGGACAAAAGGGCAGTTTGCTTCTCTGCTTACTGAATTTAATATAAACCACCGCTGAAAGATGGTATGGCATCCATAGCCCAGATTGTTTTCTCCAAACCAAATCTCTGGCAGTTGCAAATGTCCACACTTTCTCATCCCTTCTCTGCACCTGCACATTTAGCTCTGCACATCGCCAGGACTTCTCCCAAAGATGAGTCGCTATCATTAAGGCCCCTGGCAGCGCCGGCCACTATTCATTCTCAGTTCCAGACCAAATAGGGGGAGGACATTAGTGCGCGGCACAAGGCTTGGCCCTACTCCTGGACGGACTAAGCAGTGTTTATTTTTTTTATTTTTTTTCCCTCTCTGACTGACTTAATTTGTGTGCAGTCCTCACTCCTCCACTTCATCTGCCTGAGTGCCGTGTCACCACTCGTTACCTGCTCCCTCGGCCAAACTCCTTCATCACTCACTCAGCGCCCAGCGACCTGCGCACACGCCCCCCCGCACGCACATATTCATGAAGGCATTCATGAGACCCCCCCCCACCCCCCCACCCCTGCCGATCACTCTCTATCATTCCCCCTCTCTCTCTCTCTCTCTCTCTCTCTCTCTCTCTATCTCTCTCTCTCTCTACTCTGCAATGACTGCATTAGGCCGGCTGCATTAGCCTCTGCTTACCTGCCTCGCCCCAGCAGAGCTTTTTATGTACTGTTTCCAAGCACCCCCCCCCCCCCCCTCCCCTCCCCCAACCAGGCCAAACCCCGGCAGGCCTCAGTCCTTTTGAAGCCTGGCTGTTTGTGGGGCATTAGCAGGTAGTGTAGCGGAGGGAAGCCCCAGAGAGTCAGCCCTTTCTCTTTCTTGCGCTCTCTCTGAATGCTCCTTCAAAGGCTCAGAGATGTTGGAGCTTTTCACATCAGCAGACATATGCCACAGTAGAGAAACGTGGCATACGCTGGGCGAGGGCTCGCGTGGATACGGGGCTACGTGTCTTTGTCTAGCTCATCTCGTGAGTGTGTTGGCACTTCTAAAAGGGAACAGAAACACGCATGTTCTCATGCATGTACCGTACACAAACACACTTTTGCTCTCCTTTCATCAGTCACTTTACGAGAAGTGTTTGTTTTGTGTGGTTCCTCCAATTGCTTTCAGTCTGGAGACGTGGTAAGAAAGGTTTGGAGGTTGCTCACAGGAAACACTCTTGTAAAGAACATGTATGTGTTCAACATTCATCTTCTCAGGCTTAGGAGAATTCCCTCCGCTCCGTGTTTCCACTGCTTCATCACGTTGCTTATTTACTTCAACCGCCAACACAGTCAGGTTGTCAGGAGGTGCATATTTGTCACCTTCTGGTTGTTGTGCTAACACCTTGCAGCCATGTTAATACCCCCTGATAAAGAAAATGTATGACACGTAGATAATTCTATCACATAGATATATTGTCCATACAAACCTAGCTTTCACAAAAGGAACAGGAACTGTCGATTAGTTTTTTTCCCACAATGCAAACATATTAGTTGTAGTCAATCTATTCAAACCATTTAAAACTACTTGACTAAAACCCTGACACACACATGCGCACGCACACACACGCATGCGCACACACACACACACACACACACACACACACACACACACACACACACACACACACAGTTTGTTCATCAAAGCTATACCGCTGCATCTGCTTATTATATATGAATGAATCACGTTATTGAATATGAATGAAGTGGGAACTGTTCATTTTATCGTCAGCGTTCTCACATAACTAAAAGCACACACGTAGATTGGCCCTGGCTCTTTACCTTGTCGGTGAACCCATGAATTTAATGAAAATCTGTCTCAGGGAGCTTTCACATTGTATCGAGGAGCTCGTTTGATGCGCCTGTTTGATTATCTCTCTGATCCGATCTCTCCCTGTAAACAGAGACAAAACGCAATAAAAACACAGCGAATGGAACTCATCCGCCTGCACCCCTAACCCTCGCTAACCCACCTCTTCATGAAGGAACCTGAGCAGTGTTGGTAGAACAGGCTCCGGGTGTGTTGAATAATGTAAAACTGCCCTGGTACAACAGAGCACTTTACACCTGCCCATTAATCGGTTTTAACAACCTGGTTGTTATGTAGCTGACCTAGCGTGGCAGAGGACAGTCTCTTTCTCTTTCTCTTTCTCTCTCTCTCTCTCTCTATTTCTCTCTCTCTGTCTCTGTCTCTCTCTCTCTCTCTCAGTGCTAGTCTACCTGCTGCCCTCTCTCATTACGGGATTGGACTGGGCATGCAATCACAGCACATAAGTCACAATATGACCACTGTTGCCATGTGTTAGTACCTGTTGCCATGGGATACTGCCAAGCAATTTGCTGGTGCAAATGTAGCAACGCTTCATATTGCCACCAGGGGTTTCTCAAGCTGTTGGTCACATGCCAATGTCAATCTCTTCTATACATCTAATAAATTAAGCCTTTTTCTAGTGTATCAATCACTGTTTTAGCATGTATACATGTGGTCTTCCACCACACAAAGCTCAAGTTTTGTTCCAAGGCGAGGCATGCCCATTCACTTTCCCATGGTTTGTGGTCTTTAAATAGCTTCATGGCCTTTAGCTCCCCATGGCTACGGATGGAGCATAAAATACAAGTTCCCTTTGCCTTTACAGATTGCACTTTACCAGCACTTTCTAAACTCAGGTGAAATGGAAGTCCTTATTCAGTCTTCTTCATGAAGGTTTCCATCTTCTTTTCCATTATACATGTTCAATATTTAATTCTCCTCAGTACCACTGTACGGCTAGTTCTGAATGAGCGAATCCATATAAATATGGTTTTGGAGCTTTAATGGCATTGGATGTGAAGCCGTTAAGATTCAACGTTTCTTTCTTTTTTTTTTTTTGATCGAGGTCATGTTGAGCGAAGTATCAAAGCAAACATGGTGCATTTCTTAAACAAAGACTTCAGGATCAGATCAATGGCTGCCGTGTGTATCTGAGAGGGTAAACCAGAGAGTGTGATTGGCTGTGACGTGAAGAAGAAGCGTCCTCGTGTCATCAGCATCCGGTGCTTTGCTATGTGGGCCTTATTCTCAATCCACTACACTGGTGCTGCCGTTTCTTTATGATGACAATGTTTGCATCTTATTTTCTTTGTTGCCATGATGTAAACATGCACACATAAAAAGCATTAAACATCAGTATCAAATATGAACTCATTAATATTACACCGATATTGCACTAATCTAATAATAGTTTCCTTAACTGTATCAGGGACATTCTTTCCCGCTTACCCCTCTGCTTGACTGTACCTTTCTCTTGGTTTGGTGTTAGCCTCTGTTCTCTAACAAATGGTTACTAGTGTTTTTCCTCTGCGTGTCTACCTAACCTTCCTCCCTGTGTGCTTCTCTGTTGCTTTTTCTGTGTGTGTGTGTGTGTGTGTGTGTGTGTGTGTGTGTGTGTGTGTGTGTGTGTGTGTGTGTGTGTGTGCGTGCGTGCGTGTGCGTGTGTGTGTGTGTGTGTGTGTGCGTGCCGTCTGTCCAGTTAACTAGTGAGAAAGACAAGCTCAAAGAGGCTCAGAAACTCATCAGGGAATCTGAAGCCAAGGTGGGTGTCCCTTCTGCATCCGTGGCCCTCTCTTTCAATCCAATGGCATGAATGATAAACATTGCTTGCTCCTTAATCTTGAGATCCTTAATCTTGAACCAGACTCACCTAACAAACACATATTCAAACTCAACCCTCTCTCTTACCATCAAAGTACTTTAGTATAATCGTGAGTGAAGGAAATTGCTGAATGAAGATAATCATAATCACAGTCTGATAACAGGACCATGACTTTGCATAATGCTAGGATGAACTTTTGATTGTTTTGCATTATACTAAACAATGGAACTAACCCATTGAATCAAATGTTCAATTTTCTGACTGTTAACAGCAAATCTCACCAATAAACACTTTGGTATTGCTTTGCTCATTAGAGATGAGATTGGTGGAAGGTTTAATTGTTTAATAGTCCAAGTTAATTAACCATCGGTTCGACCCCCCCCGTAGAGTCCTAAATGCTGTTTGATCCCTCAATAGACGGGTTAGATTTCACATTACCCTGCTCTCCTACGCTAATCAGGGCTCCAGATGAGGCTAGCGAGAGGGCTAGCCGCCAAGAAGCCATTAGTACACCCCCGCTCACCATGGCTCACCCCTCCCTGACCCCCAGCTAGCAGTGATCAGTGCCTAGACTGGAGCTGCCCGGGCTCAGCCAAAACAGCCACTTGTGCTAACCAACCCGCTTCTCAAGATGGAGTAAATCAGACACAATAAACTACAACTAAAACAAAGCTCTCTTGCTATGGGGATGATGCTTGATGTTTGGAGTGTGTGGTGAAGGTGAGGGACTTTGGCGTTCTACCTGGAGAAAAGGCGGAGAGGAGAGCTGCGGAGATGACACTGGATCCCGCGGGTGCTGTGGAACGCTGGGATGATTAGTATTCTATAGATGTTGCTGGAGGGCCTGGTGAGGAAGAGAGAGAGAGAGAGAGAGAGAGAGAGAGAGAGAGAGAAAGAGAGAGAAAGAGAGAGAAGCAGCCGCAGCAGCTCTGAGGGCCCCTGAACGCGGAAACGATTGCGCTCTAATTTAGCAGCTAATTTGCTTCCATTCTCTTGTATTAATCTTAAAAGAGAAAATGGACCACGATGGGCCGGAGATTGACAGATGGATAATTATTGCATGAGGCCTCTTGTCTGCGAGGCCTGCCTCAAACGCTCCTCAACGCTACACCTTTTTAATTTACTCCCTAATAAACAATCCAGTGATGGCATTCTGTCAAACACTTTGTTGTGCCTTCCGAAAATGAGACCAGTCGCAAATTACTCACATAATCAAGCAAAGTTGTGAGAAAAGCACTGGGGCAATTTTTTTGTTTAAGAAAGACTGAAGTCTTCTATTCAAACCTATCAAAGGTCAAATCCTATCGGTGCTGTGACACCTCTAATTGTTCTATTTGCATATACTTTGTCTAAACAGTCTTTGCCCTGCCGTTATCAATGATTATAAATACCTGTTTATCCTGTAGAGCCATTTGATAGGGCAGACTTGTCAAGGGACTGCTGGTCTGTGCCTTATCAGTAATTGGGTTTAATTTCGTCCCTGTCTAATTTAATAGCCTGGCTTTGTGAAGACCCATCGTGTGGGCTTGATGGGGAGGCGACATTTCTTATCTAGGAGTAAAGCCATGGCCAATTCACAGGTTCCTCCCAAATGGCCAAGGTTTAGTAACCCTGTGTTGACAGGGACATTGATCGGGAATGGATGTAAGTGAGAATACAATAAGCTACCATATCTAGCAGCGACCCCTGCTGCAACAGATAGTGTTGGTATGACATTAGAATTCCATTAGTCTGCTCATTAAGTAAGCAGGTTCAGGTGGCTGTATTCCTCACAGGCACTTTATCTATTAGCAAATTGTCTAGGCAATTTTCATGTTAATCAACTCCAGCAGTTCAGGCTCACACATTACCGGTTATGATTAAATGAATCGCACACTGAATCATACATGGTAATTGGGAAGAAAAGAGTAAAACTTTTACCCATACATGCATATAGACCATTTCTAAATATCCTCTCTGTCCCCTGGTTATCTTAGTGACCTGTGATAGCGTGACCTTAGACCATGTGCAGTGCAATGGCTTTTAAAGGCTCAGTACACTTGATTACAGCCAGTGTCCTCTAGCTGAAAAGTTCACACACACACACACACACACACACACACGCACACACACACATGACGTGAAGCTCTCTCACACTGAGGAGCTGCACACAGACACATACAATGCTGCTTGTACACTTATAGATGTTTTTAGTTTTTACCATGAAATCTTTATTTATCTGACATTTTATCTGACATAACAGGTTTATATTTACCAATTCCATATGTTGGAATTCATGCGTGTAGTAGATAAACTAAATGATAAATAAATTAGTGCAAAAATAAGTGCAAAAATAAGTGAACCCCAAGTTGCATTGGTTAAATCAAGGAGGTAAGTAGAATCAGGTGGGTAAATAATTGGGTACCAAATGAACCAATCAAATGAGAGATCTTTAGGAAAGAGTTTGGGCAGGACTCTGATAAATAGAGATAAGAAACCTGGTCAGTTTTGTGTTACCCATACAGATGAATGCAAAACACACCATGCCGAGAGGAAAGGAGATCTCAGAGAACATCAGGAAGAAGGTAGTGACAGCACATCAGTCTGGGGAAGGCTATAAAATCATCTCAACAAGATTTGAGCTCCATCAGTCCACTGTGAGGCAAATAATTTACAAATGGAGATCATTTAACATGACAGCAACTCGGCCTAGAAGTGGACGCCCTTCAAAAACAATTCCAAGAGCCACAAGAAAAATAATAAATCATGTAAAAGCCAACCCAAACATAACATCTAGAGATTTGCAGACCTCCCTTGCTGCATGCTTCAACAATAAGAAGAACACTGAATCAAAATGGCATTCATGGGAGGGTTGCTAGGAAGCTTCTGCTGTCAAAAAAGAACCAAACTGCCTGTCTTAACTTTGCCAGAGACCTCCTGGACAAGCCTGAAGGTTTCTGGAAGTCTGTTCTCTGGATCACAATCAAAACCACTATGTTTGACAAAAACCCAACACTGCCTACCACCAAAATAACCTTATCCGGACAGTCAAGCATGGTGGTGGGAATGTCAAGATCTGGGGCTTCTCCTCTGGACCTGGACGACTCCATTCATTATTAAGGGAACCAGGAATTCTGAGGTATACCAGGAGATTCTGGAACAGAATGTCAAGCCATCAGTCAAGGAGCTAAAGCTGGGCTGAAAACAACGACGCCCTACAAGACAACGACCCAAAGCATTCAAGCAAATCTACCAAAGAATGGCTCAGGAGAAAGAAGACTTGTGTTTTGGATTGGCCAAGTCAAAGTTCTGACCTAAATCCAATCTGTGGCAGGACTTGAAGCTGGCAGTTCATGCCAGATAACCCCTCAAACCTCACTCAATTGGATGAGTTCTGTAAGAAGGAGTGGGCAAAAATCCCTCAAAACAGATGTTAGAGACTGATTAGTGGCTATACGAGACATCTATACCAAGTTATCGCTGCTAATGGAGGTGCCACAAGCTATTGACTGAAGAGGTTTACACATTTTTGGACACATGAAATCTTTTTTTGTTAAATAAATCACTTTCGTTAAATAAACAATTCAAACGTATCATTTTTTTCCTTTATTTGGAATGTTTTTATTACAAATTGGGGTTTAGATTAGAATATTTTATCAGTTCATTTGAATATTTTATACAAAAACAATGACCATCCCTGTAGGGTTCACAAACCTTCAAGCAGCACCGTATACGGTACCCACAAGAACACTTAGTGTGTCAGAAAGCTCTCTGTATATAAGGGGAATATATAATATATTTCCTATAAGGGGAAAGGTGACGTACTTTACTGTAATGTTTGTGTTGTCTTTGTTTACGCAGATCCATATTTAATGTGTCACCACAGAAAGTTTATTATTATTATTATTATTACATTAAATATGTGTGTTATATTGTCTCAGAAAGTTTGGCAACCCACTTTCCCCATCCATAGGTGGAATAGTGGCGGGAATGACTGCTCTGAGAGCTGGCTTCTGACTCGCTGATAGCAGGACGCTTATAAGATGACACTATGTCCTCCAGAGCAAACATCTCCTGTACTGTTATTGCAATGGGACTTCATGCACGCGCACACACACACACACACACACACACACACACACACACACACACACACCAGACCAGACCATGGCCATGGCAATCATTTTGTAATTGAAGCAGATACCACAAAGGCTTTCCCTTCTCCCCAAAGGTTACTTGTACATTCCTCAGTTCCTAGCAGGA
>NC_139669.1:4386768-4391768 GCF_951799395.1 Argentina silus
CCCAATGCTCCTGTTTTCCCAGGGCTCCAAATTGCAAATTGCAGAATTGGCAATTATTCATCATAAACGCACAATTGGATTATTTGAAGTATGACAGATAAAAATACAGAGGTCTTCACCTCAGTGTCCTCTATGATAGCCATGGCCCTGGTTAATCTCTGTAGACCTCTAGAGTAACCGCTCCATAGAGATACAACCACTGTTCTATCCTCTATGATAGCTATGGCCCTGGTTAATCTCTGTAGACCTCTAGAGTAACCGCTCCATAGAGATACAACTACTGTTCTATCCTCTATGACCCACTCTGACTACCCTTAGAACAGGTTTCACCTGGCTTCAGAAAGCCTCTCAGTTGCAGTGCTCATATTTGACACTAACAGACACGAGTAGAGTGCACTTTTCCAGTGGTGCCGTTTTACAGTTCAGACCCTCATATGAATTAGATACTGTAGGGTTGAAGTGGGCCACCCTCTAGTGCTGTAGTGTATGAGCCTGGGGAGAAGAGAGAGGACTGCAGGCACTACAGGCTCCCCTCTCAAACCACAAACCACAACAGCTCCTCACGCTCTCAGCCTCGTTGGCCCGCTCTCGATGACAACAGCCACGGTCACCCTCGCTGCACTCACCACACACCCTCGCTTGTGTTTTCCTATCACCGCGTCGTCGAGGAGGCTAATGACAGAGGTGCCGTGAGCAGCTTGTCCCAGCCACACAACGAGGGCCGTGGCGGTGGCTCGCTGAGTGTCATCACCGCAACACTCGACACAGCCCGTAATGGACTGGCTAAGGACAATTATCAGCACAAACACAGCAGACAGGGGTTAGTTTGTATGTGCAGAAGTGGGCTAGGGTTACAGTGCTTCACGCTGAGTGTGGTGGGAGCGTGGTAAACAAAGATGCTCCGGTTGTGCCTAGTTTAAAACAAGGGTCTTCATTCTCTTCGGGAGGAGTCAACAAGAGGTTTCAGGTTCAGCGATGGTCTGTCCTCATCTAATTGTTCTGCTCTGTCACATCAATGCATATAGAGATTGCCCTCTTGGTGACAAACTCTTTGTTTCTAATGTGAAGAATGTGAAGAATGTACTGTAGAGCTAGGATGTGGGGAACATATACATTGTTTATTTGTTGCACCAAACACATGCATAGGCGCGCGCACGCACACACACACACACACACACACACACACACACACACACACACTGTAGCACCATTTCCAGTGAGTGGAGTTTTGAGAACTGGCATTTCAGTGGAGTGGCAGGCTGTGAAATGGCAGCTCCTGATTGTGCCGATAATGGAATCCTCCTTGTGTCATTGCAGATAGTGCCTCAGGAAATGGCAGAGAATTGTTTCTGGATCAAAGTCAAAGAGGAGAAGTTTGAGAATCCTGACCTCTTTGCCCAGCTCTCCCTCGGCTTTTCCTCCAGGACGAAAGGTAAGCAGGCCTCATCTTTCTCCCTCTCTGCTAATTCATCTACACACACGCTTCGTTTGGCCACCATGGCTCTGGATGCCAAGCGCTTTCATCTCCTAACACTTTAGGAAACTATTTGTCTTTGTGAAATGTTAATTATCATTGAAACCACCCTTTTTTACCGGCTTTGAACAATCTGGCTGTGGATGTTCTCTGTTTAAAATAGTGCCAATTAGTTATTGCACGGCTGTTGTGCTGTATTTGTGTGTCAGTTATCAGAGAGACTTGGGGATCTTCTGTATTTGTTTTCTCTGTATTCATTGAGTGGTGTGTGCGTGTGCGTGTGCGTGTGCGTGTGCGTGTGTGTGTGTGTGTGGTGTGGTGTGGTGTGAGTGCGAGTGTGATTGTGAGCGTGTGCGTGTGCGTGTGAGTGTGTGTTTAAGTGCCTGCATGTGTTTGTGTGAATAGGACAGTCATGCTTGGCTTGGCTCCTGCCTTTTCCAGTCCAGTAGCTGGTCTTCCAGAAGGGGGCTGTTGAAGGAAGCTCAGGGACTTATCTCTGTCCTGGGCAGTTTGTTTCTCAGATATACATCCAGGCTACCTAAGTTGCTGATGAATAACACAAAAAGAGGAAAACAAGTTTGCTTGTGAGGGGGGGCTGGCATATTTCTCCCATGGCAATGCCAGTGTTTTCCAGTTCTCTGACAGTGTGTGTACTCTCTGCTCTCATTCTAGCAGATGTAGGAAGGGGGGGGGGCGGGGGGTGAAGGCCTGTCATGCAGTACTGTCGAATCTCAGCCTTCTCAGTGTCTGTGGGTATGACTAACGTCACCTATCATGCCTAACTGTCGGTCTGTCTGTCCAGACGCACGTACACACACGTACACACACACACACACACACACACACACACACACACACTGTGTTTTTTCAGACAGCCCTGGAGACAACACGACAATGCTCAGCCGGAGCCCTTGGGTGATTTGTTGGCACAATGCAGATGAAGAGAATGTGAGCATGAAGGAGTGGATGTAGCTGTGGCTTTTTGGAGTGTCAGTATGGAGGCCTTGGAGGGATGTCACTCTCTCAGCAGGAACCACGCGACCAGAATGTGTAATGGCCATGAATTCCACCTCTGCCACATGCCACAACCTGCATCTGTTAAACCCCATACAGTGAATACTTTCCTCTGTTCTGTCAGCATCCCTATACATTTGTGGAATGCTGCTTTCTCTTCTATCTTCTATAGGCATATGACCTTTACTCCAATCTACATTTTCTTTCAATGTGTTTTTAAAATTCAAACCTCCCTCATAAATATAACCTTGCCGTAGAGTTCTATAGGCCCTGCTCCCTTTCTGGCAGTCTGGGATGGCATGATGTAGCATCTCCCCCTGGGAGTTACCTTTGCTGGATTCCTATCAATTACCCCTGCAGCATGTTCACTGATTCAGCTCTTTTCTCTACATTGTTGAAACAGAACGTGATACACTCATGAATGAAAAATGCTGTTGAATGTTTGATATCCTCATTTCCCCTATTCCTTCTTTTTCCTTTTTTTCCTTTTTTTTTTTCTTCTTCTTTTTTTGTTGTTTTTAAAGCGGGTAAAAAAATGTCTTTGATGTGAGACGGTATTGTAGAGGAGCGCTGGGATTCTTCCAAATTCATCGCTTTACAGCAGAATCATTCAAAACACGTGAGATCTAAGGACGCCTTAGATTAAGACGTACTTTAAGATTGTGCAGCATTTGTAAAATACCTCGACCTCATTTCCCTCCTGCGCTGTTCGTTCTCTGACTCCCTGTGGCTCGGCTTTCACGTTGACAAATGTGACATGGAATACTGTACAACACATCCATGCAGGCTGAGCTTCTTCTCTCTTTCAAGGCTGTTGTTGTTTTCCCAGAGCAAATGGTGAGATGATATCGGTGGGTACAGCAGTGCTGGGAGAAGGCGGTGAGGCGGTGGTTAGGGCCTGAGTCTGTGAATTAGCTCATGAGACCGTCACCCAGCATCACTACTCTACTGATCATCCTCCCAGCACAAATGAGCCACTGGTAGAAACTGCCTTCATTTGTCTGGAACATTGCCCATTTATTTATGTAACGGAGTGGAGTGCAGTTTGGCCTGGAGTCGATGTGTTAGCTTTTCTCGTCCTGTTTGTTTTTCCCCCCTCCTCCCCTCGTCTTGGCTGGAGTATTTATAAGTAACGCGTGGCGTTAGGGGACTGCTGTATCGTGAAAGATGAGGCAAGCAGGTGTAAATGCGTCCCCTGTGGAGCTGCCCTCAGAAAACGGTGGAAAAAGGCTCCTGTTAACTATGTGTTCCCTGGGAGTCGCGCTTGTTACTTGCATTTTTCTGCGAAACAATACCGGGAAAAAAACTAAACGCCTTTTATAGCCCATAGTTTCTTCCAGTGCACATTTCATTCAGAGGCGCTTACCTCAGGAACAACTGAGAGTGCAAGACTGCGGTGTCCCCCGCGGCTTTACGAGCGCGCAGTTTAATGGGTTTTAACAAGAAAGTGAAATCATCATCAACAGGGAGTTCAAGCTCTGCTTCCAGCCTCTTAAGATGATCACATTCCTACTGTATTTCCAATTAGGGCTGCTTTGCTGCAATAACACTAACATCCCACCGCTTGAACCCAGCGGTATTGGCGTAGAGCTTGTGCAAGCAAAGTCGCTGAAATAAGATATAGGGTGCCATGCGCATTGCCTTGCATTCATTTACATAGCCCTCCTAACTCCTCCCTCCGGCTAATCCCCCCTCTGGGCTGCAGAGATAGCAGTGAACCACACAGATATTCATTGGATTCTAAAGCCCTTCTCCCCTCCGCGGATCGACCCAATCTCTCCTGGAAGAGGAAGGGAAGTGCTACTTTGACCTCTAAAGAGAGGCGTGTCAGCAGGACAGGGACATCCTGCGGTACAGCCAGGTCTACCTGTCCCCTGCTACCTGGCTAAGGAGCCCCCTAGCACTCATCCCTCCTAGCAAAATGGGCGCGGGGGATGAAGGGGGGGGTCGATAATTCCTACAACCTCCACCCTAAGCTGCTCCCAAATAACCCCCATTCTCTCTGGCAGGCCTTGCTGTAACACGGGGGGGGGGGGGGGGGGGGGGATTCAAGTATCCCCTTGTGCTGGTTCTATTTGTTTTGCCTTATTTAAATCGGCTCCACAGAGCAACTCGCTACTTCATTGTTTTGTTATTGTGTTCCCCCTGTAGCTGGTTGTTTGGCCTTTCCCCTCTCTCTCTCTCTCTGTGTGTGTGTGTGTGTGTCTCTCTCTCTCTCTCTATCAATCAGTGGTTGTGCCTGCGTTCAGCTCCAGGGATCAAATCAGATGCACTGGTGGATTGAGCGTCTAGCATGGCCTGCTGCATTTGAAAAGCAATCCAGTTGGCTGGAGCTTTTCTGTTCTGTTTGAAATAAGATTGATGCTGGTAAACCTCTCCCCCCCCCCCCCCCCCCCCCCCCCCCCCTATTTCCCCTAATAGGTTTTCTCCATTGCCGACATTGACTTTTAAAAAGACAGAGGGCATATGCCTTCTTGTAATGATGACTTGTGTTGACTTCTCAACATTTTAG
>NC_139669.1:4396768-4399268 GCF_951799395.1 Argentina silus
TTGGTTTGGGCCGACAAGTGTGCGTGGGGGCGCGTGGAGAAGCCAATCTGCCTGGAGAGGGACGGGGGAGAGGGGAGGACGGGGTGAGGTGACAACAGGGACAAAGTGTCTCCTGCCTGAGTGTCTGCGAGGCTGGGTAAACAATCAGAGCGCTCCGTGTTCAAGATGGGGCCTCTCTGAATATAAACACTGTTGACTTCTCTAGCCATGAGACGGCAAAATGGCTTTACAGCCGGAACACATTCTGCCAGAGGGAGGGAGAGATGGAGGGAGAGAGGGAGACAAAGACAGAGACAGAGATAGAGACTATCTGGTCTTTTGATTAGGGACGGTGTTCCAAAGACACCAAGTTCATTGAGGACAGCATGCTGCAGGAAAAAAATAAAAAAATAAATAAACAGAGAGATAGACAGAATGAAAGATTGAGTTTGAGAAATAATAGAGTGAGAGAGAGAGAGAGAGAGAGAGAGAGAGAGAGAGAGAGAGAGAACGTGGGGGAGTGTGGGAGAGGGAGAGTTGGAGTAGGAGTGAGAAATAAATACAGAAAGAGAAACGGCGGGTCAGATGGAGTTTGATGAAATGGTAGAGAGAGGGAGAGATCAAATGGGAGTTTGTGTGAGGGGTAGATGTGTAGGAATAAGGAAGAGAGTGAGTGAGAGAGAGAGAGAGAGAGAGAGAGAGAGAGAGAGAGAGAGAGAGAGCTGGAGAGAGATTGGCCGAGCGAGACCGGTGGAAGGGTTTTTTGTATGTATGACTGAGCGAACGATTTAAACCTGTTCCCTCACTGTCCGGAAGACTGGGCAGCTCACCGCGGGATGTGCATGTTCTCTCCGCTACACTTTTAACAGGTTCCCTTCGGGGCCCACAGCCCCTACACTGATTGCCGTGATCCTTCCTTTCCCCTCTTTCCTCTCCTCCCACCCCACTCGCCTCCTCTTTTCCTCTCTCTCTCTCTCTCTCGCTTTCAATCACCCCGTCTGAATGCTTGGGAGAGTTCTCTTCACTTCCACCTGATTCATCTGCCCTGAAATCCCTCCTCGCTGAAGATGGAGGGACGGACTCACAGGAAAAATAGCCACTTTTTCTTTTTTTAAAAAAGGGGCTTTTTCCCCTAAACTTTTCTTTTGTTAGACTGCATCGCTCAATAGGATCCTGAGAGCATTCTGCATGACACAACGTTTTCTCTCTTTTTGACTCACACTTTGTGTTTTTCTTTTCTTATTGTGTTCTTTCTTATCTTTCATCTGTGGTCACTTGGCCACAAAAAAGAAAAGCTACTGGGGCGCAGTGGAAAAAGAAAAGTTGATTTGCGTGTTTTGTAATATTGCACATCGCCGAACAATACCTGAAGGTCACACTCTTTCATAAATGCAATGTTAACCAATTACTGCCTTTCGTTTTTCCTCTCTTCCTTTGTTTGGGCATGTTTTATTAAAGAGACGCAGTGTGTAACTGGATGGCCCCTAAGCCTACCAGTGATGAATGCTCAGCATCCCAAACGAATCCCACAAGCCATTATTTTAATGATGTTTTGGCTGATGTTAGGCTTTGGCCCAATCTTTGGTTGGGTAAATAAACAGGGGGGATCCGCTAGCCCCCCTGGGCTCCTGGACCTGCTGTTGCGAAGCCCTACACACACACACACACACACACACACACACACACACACACAGATGTGGCTGAGACCAGCTCCCATCATAACTACACCAACTTCCCCCCCCCCCCCAAGCACGTTGTCGCTAAATCCCTGGGCAGGCGGGCAGGCAGGCGGGCAGGCAGGCAGGCAGGCAGGCAGGCTGGCCGGCTGGACGCCGCAGGGGGCAATCCAGGAAGCCTTTCATCATTTTCCCACTGAGTCCCAAACACCGACCCTTAGCTAATCACTAACTCCAGCCTCACCGGCTGACAAACCAGTGTGTTAAATGTTACGGTCAGATATGAGTCCGGCTCATGTGTGGTCAGAGGCTGTTAAGCACACACCTAGCGCTCTGAAGACCAGACACTACCAGTCAGTTGGTCCATAGCGTGTGGGTTTTGAGTGGATGAATTTGCATTAAGGTAGAGCTGAACTCTTGGCCCTCCCTCCACCTCTCTCCGTCTCTCCGTCTCTCCTTCTCCCCTTCCCTGGAGGTGAAGCAGCTTATTAACCTTTCAGAGGCCACAGGCGTCCCTGGGATAGAAAACACACCTCTGACGTGCTGTGTTAAGACAAATTAACCTCCAACCACTGATACACCTTCATTTAATTTTAATCACGCTTTAATCAGGACCGTGTGTTGGAAATTCATCTCCAAAATCCAAGGAGGAGAAAGTATTACATTTTTCATCAGTGTTCAGTGGTATTTAAATACAGAGCTGGCTGAATAGCAATGGGGATATTTCAAGTTGTAGATATAGTCTATATGAAATAGAAGCTGACATATTGTACTATTTTTCATTTCTTATTCTTTTCATGGGTAATACCACATTGTAACAGCTTTGTATCCTCCTGGTGAGGATG
>NC_139669.1:4404268-4424268 GCF_951799395.1 Argentina silus
TCATCATTGTGATCAGTAAAGCTGTGTTATGTTGTTGTTAGATAGTCTCCTGACAAGTCCTCTCTCTCTCATAGTGGCTGGGCGTTTCATGGACATTGGAACTGACACCAACGTGTCAGTCTGGTCTCATATTAAGATAGCTATCTCCCTTTGTTGTTGCTATTGGTGTGCATGTGTTTGGAGCGGAGGAGTGGAGAAAAGCTCATCATGGGTTGACCACCGCACTGAAAGATCATCCAGATCTGATGCACTGACGAGGATGAAACCCTATCTGCTGAATAGATCTTGTAGAGACCATATCTATTTCATCCAGTTGTTCTTCAATTGGAAAATAAACAACATCTTATGACTTACAGTACCAGTCAAAAGTGTGGACACACCTTCTCATTCAATGGTTTTTCTTTATTTTTTTATTATTTTCTACATTGTAGATTCATATTGAAGACATCAAAACTATGGAGGAACACATATGGAATTATGTTGTAAGCAAAAAAGTGTTACACAAACCAGAATATGGTTTATATTTTAGATTCTTCAAAGTAGCCACCTTTTGCTTTGATGACAGCTTTGCACACTCTTGGCAAGGTGTGTCCCAACCTTTGACTGGTACTGTACACTTGTCTATATCAGTACACTTGTCTATATCAGTACACTTGTCTATATCAGGGCATATGTCGATGTTTAGTAGTTGATTTACTCACTGTATATGTATTTATTCCAGCCTGATGGGTGTTCAGGTGTGGCAAGTGTGTTTTTGCCACCAGTAGGGGTCACTGTGATACAGGCCAACTGCTGAAATTTTCCAGTGGTTTGTTTCTGTGGGCTCATAAAGACCAATGTACTTCCCCCCTCATAGGCTCATCTTGGTTTTTCTGTAAACCACGCATGCCTTGTAGAACTGAACACCATATTTCCCTATATCAATATAAACATTACATATCAGGGATTTATGTGCATTGACAGCCACACATGTTTATTTGGACATTTTAACTGTTTGGACTGCAGGTTTTTGAACAGATTCCAAAGTATTCATTTTCACACATTTGAGGTCCCAAAAGAACATGTCTATTTCAATGCCGCTGGCAATCTGGTGTTTCTCTGGTAATGGTTTCTGTCAGGACCAGGTGAACCTTTTCCCAGGAGCTTGTTCTGGTGCAGCTCGGTTTAGTGTTGGATGTCATACAGCAGATTAAATGGGTTTGGCAAAGGACGGCCCACAACTCTTTTAGGTACACCCACATGCTGTTACAAGCAGGCGGTTGAACAAAAGGTCAGGTATGCTCTTTAGGCTCAGGTTTCTGGAATTTTGGCTTCTAAAACTCTGTTCAACATTATTGCAATTACATTGGAAATGCAAGTAGAATATAACTGAGATGAAGACAGAAAAAAAAAAAAAGTCTTAATAAGACCAATACGGTCCTGTTTTGTACTTGGAGTCATGCACAACTGATTGTGGCAGTGGTTACCGCTTTGACCTCATTAAGTCATTGATTTGTGTGGTTTATTGATGCAAAACATAGCTGTGTAGACAATCAGCTACCTCACATTATGGATAGCATGGTGTGAGGCTGCTTGCTTTGTCAATATCTACCTGGTGCACTGCACTACGTGAACACAGTCTCATGGGGAAACAATATTTTAAATCTTGTATAACAACCTACTGCAAAAATATTCACCTGCAGGATGGCAAAGCAATAAAAAGTGATACTCTCCCCAAAAATAAAATAATACATCTTACAAAGTGCTGCATTGTGGGTATTAATACTGCATGACAAAGAATACAGTACATTGTGTGGCCCACTTGACAATATTGACACAATTAGCTTGAACCTGCAGGATTAACCCTAAAACACACTTAATTTGTCTAGCACACATCACATAATAACATATGGATAATACATATCGTATAGGTGGTTACTGGCCAACAAAAACATCAACAGTAGGTCAATCTGTTGTGTTGACACTTTTAGAGTGCTTCAATTCAAACATAATGACGATGATGACATACACTTACTGCACAGCCACTGGAGGAGATTGAAATGGGTTTTTGACAGATACCCACCGTGTTCCTTTTTCAGGTTCATATCGGTGTGTGTGCTCCTCCTCTCTGTCTACAGTAGTTCTGCATGCACCCTATCATTTAGGAACCTGTCTTTACTGGACTGTATATGCCCTCACAGAGGGTCTATTTACCCACAGAGGCAGCATTTGACCTGGTTCCGCTCAAGGCCCGAGGCCCTACCTACTCCTAGTAAAACAACCATCACTGCTCGGCACAATACATTTCCAGCCGAATAGTGTGAGTCCGCAATTTAAGAGACGAGGTGTCTGATGAATTTTCCATGAGCTGGGATTTTATTTCAGGGGGAAGGAGAGATGTCAGGTGGATTGGTCTTCTCTGCCGACTCCTAAAGCCTCTTAATGATAGCCCGGCGGAGGGATGGAGCACTCTGCACACCGCAGCGCTGGAGGACAAATAAGCGTCTTTCTTGCTCTCCCCTGCTCATTTACTCTCCCTCCCTCCCTCCCTCCTTCCTCACTGCATTTTCATTTCACTGTTGTGCCTGAGATGTCATCTCCTTCCTAATGCACCTCCTCATGCCCAGCTCAAGGTGGAGGAGATAGCCTCATGGTGGAAGACAGAGATCATTCTCCAGCCAGGGAAGCAAACGCACACACACACACACACACACACACACACACACACACACACACACACACCCACCTACGAGAAAATTGCTTTTTTCTCTCCTGATCACCCCTCTCCTTTTCTCCCTCCTTCTTCCCACCTCCTATTCAGAACCCAAGTGTTCATGGAGGTAAACGACCATAAAGGGTAAATATGGGCTGTTCACACACAGGGAATTACCTCAGAGTCCTCAAAGGTAAAGATCCAGTGCACATATTTGCAAATATCAAGTTTGACATATAATCTCTTTTGCCCTTCATGGATGTTTTTCAACTGCTCACTCGCAAAAGGGTATGGAAAGGTTGGCCTGCATCCTTTTCTTCATATACACCTCCATATGCTATGCATTAGAGCTGAGGAATAGCCACTGTGAAGCAGTACAGACACGCACAAACATGCAGGGAAACACGGCTAACGAGGCCCGCCTCGCTGCTCAACTGTTCTGTTGACATGGTTGACTGTACTCTGTCAAGTAGTTTTTAATTGTTCCCACCATTTGAAGACCAATAATTACAGACTCTCCTGCAGCAGTATGTTGCTTCACTGCATAGTGGAACTCAGGACGCCAAACATTATGGCCTCATTTCTGTAAAACTCCTTCCTCCCTCCCTCACCTGCTACAACGGTAAACTACTGCAGGAAGGATGGCCTCCGAAGGTGTTGATCATTTTACAATATGGTTCTCAAGGCTTCTGGTGGGATTACCAATTAAGAGGCAATCTGTTATCTGTTAAGATGACTAATAAGCACAACAAAGCCATGAAGAGACGCCCTGGAATTCCTATCAGACCACTCAAAATAACCATCAGCCCTCCTATCTGATCTACTGCCAATAGCCACTCTCTTTCCCCCATTAAAAACCCGGGCAGGTTGCTCACTGTTAATAAGGAATACATTTCCGAGCCACCGTCATTGTGACACACAGTGGGCAGGGGCCGCCCAGCTATGTCGACGAGGCTGTTTGTGTGTTCCCTTTCATGATGTTGAGTTGTGTGTGTGTGTGTGTGTGTGTGTGTGTGTGTGTGTGTGTGTGTGTGTGTGTGTGTGTCTATGTGTGTGTGTGTGTGTGTGTGTGTGTGTGTGTGTGTGTGTGTGTGTGAGTGTGAGTGTGAGGAGGAGGAGGAGGTGGAGCAGGAGGGAGGTGTAGGTCATTGGTGATGTACTCTCCTGTGATAATTAGGAATGTGGCGTGCCCTCCCTCCTCTCTTCATAGGAACAGAAGCTGCGAGTGGAAGCACAGCATAGATGACCTTCATTACCAGATAAAGCCAATTACAATGTAACAAGGGGAGAGGAAGTGAGGAGGGAAAGGAGGCAGAGAGGAGGAGAACGGAGGGTGTTTTTTTTCTTCTTCTACTGCATTTTGTCATTAGTCTTTGAGGGGCTGGATGGTTGAACAGCTTCTACGGAGTCTCTGGTTGTGTCACAGTCCCAGCGCCTCGGAGGTGTGTTCTGAGTGTGTTAACACAACACACCTATTCTGCAGTACAGTGGTTAGGACTGCTTTTAAGGATGTAGGTCTACGTCAGTGAGCATAGGTAATGGTCTCCTGCGTCTGTGTGTGTGTCTGTGTGTGTGTGTGTGTGTGTGTGTGTGTGTGTGTGTGTGTGTGTGTGTGTGTGTGATTATTATTATTTTTTTTCAGTCCTGCTCCAGGTTGATAGGCACACACACACATACCCACACACACACACACACACACACACACACACACATACACACACAGACACATACACACACACAGCCCTGTGAGATAAAGCAACACAAACAGGCACTGCCTCAGGGCATATGACGCTGCTATGTGGAATGTCTTTGTGTGTGTGTGCGTGTGTGTGCGTGTGTGTGCGTGTGTGTGTGTGTGTGTGTGTGTGTGTGTGTGTGTGTGCGTGTGTGTGCGTGTGTGTGTGTGTGTGTGCGTGTGCGTGCGCACGACCCTCTGTAGGAGATCCCACGTGGTATGCTACAAGCTTATTGTTTCAGGGCACAACAAAAAGGTTACTGTACTCTGTACCTTTGAACAGTGAGGTTTCATTTAATTAGGCTCCATCAGTCCCCCATTGAAAATCACTCATAATTTGGCACCATTTTTCAAATGTCACCAGAAAGTGCTGCATTTTGAATTGAATGTGATTCATTATTTAAATATAGTCACTTATTCATTGTGATTTGTCTCTGTGTGTGTGTGTGTGTGTGTGTGTGTGTGTGTGTGTGTGTGTGTGTGTGTGTGTGTGTGTGTGTGTTTTTCACAGTATAGTAATGATGCACCGCCTAATAACTGCATGCCGCTTGACATACAGGGTAGTATTCAGATGCTGTGTTTCATGGATGCTCCTTAATGCGCTGACAGCTGATTGACCTTGTAGAGCAGACCATCCAGCCTGATTGACCTTGTAGAGCAGACCATCCAGTCTGATTGACCTTGTAGAGCAGACCATCCAGCCTGATTGACCTTGTAGAGCAGATCATCCAGCCTGATCAAGGACGAGCCGGTACCGTGTGTCTGCCTCGACAGCACTATACTGAGTGTATTTCTATATCAACCAATGAAGAGTCTGCCTAAACCAACTGGTGGATGGGATAATGACATTCTGAGTGGGTTGTCCTGGCAGTAGCATCTACTGTACACTGGATTTATATGACGCCAGTGGATGGAACAACTTCCTGGCCTGGCCTCACAAGACAGAAGACCATGTTGTTCAGCCGAGTGTGGTCCTTGTCTCGTTCATGTCGTGCTAGCCCAGTGTCGAGTAGCTAAAGAGAGGAAAGATTGGACTGACCAGGTCCTCAACTGCTGATCTTTTTCAGCTGTATCTGTATGTCCTGTAGGAGCTACAGGGAGGCAGCATAGTGAAAGGATGAACATCTCAAGAGAGCTATCTTTCTTTATGGTGAGCTAGCATTGGTGCCTGGGAGATACTGCACCTGTGTGTCTCTGTGTGTGTGTGTGTGTGTGTGTGTGTGTGTGTGTGTGTTTCTGTGTGTGTGTGTGTGTGTGTGTGTGTGTGTGTTTCTGTGTGTCTGTGTCTGTGTATCAACCCAGAGCCAATCTGCTTGCGTCTCAACGCTTTACACTGACTGAGCTGTTCAATGGAACCTTCCCACAGAGGATATTTCATCAACTTTTGTGTTGCTACCCACCCATGCAGCCCTCCACAACAACGGTCAGGGGAGAAATGCAATTATCCGGGAGTTATAGATTTTTCCTTGAAAGAAACTGAAGGAAAGAAACATAAGTTATACCCTGCAAAATGAACTTGCAAAGAAGCTCTGTGGGATTGACTACTGGGTGTCCCTCCCTGTTTCCCTTCCTCTTCTCTGGCGGTTACGAGACAGATAGGCTGTGTAAAGGCTGTGTAAATGGATGGCCCAAGCTACCTCTGCCACTGTCTTTAACTGCTGTTGAGGTTCATGTCCCTTTGCTCCAAACTGCTGCTGCTTCTAATGGCAGCTATAGGCCTACTCTACTAGGCCCCTGTGTGTCTTCTAGCTACAGCTCAGAAAGTAGTAAAGGTTGAGTGTGTGTGTGTGTGTGTGTGTGTGTGTGTGTGTGTGTGTGTCTGTGTGTGTGTGTGTGTGTGTGTGTGTCTGTGTCTGTGTGTGTGTGTGCATTTATGCGTGTGTGTGTGTGTGTGTGTGTGTACGTGTGTGTGTGTATCTGTGTGTGTCTGTGTGTGTGTCTGTGTGCGCATGCACGTGCGACAGTCCCTGACCCTCCACAGCGGCTTTGAAGTGGTGTCCGCTAGGTGAGGTACACCAGGGGCCCACCGGGAATTCAACATCCATTTGAATTGTTTCCGCAGCACCTAAATGGTCCAGGACTTTGTTGAAATTTTAATGCATCTTTGACCTAGATTCAGCATCACTGTGTGTGTGTGTGTGTGTGTGTGTGTGCGTGTGCGTGTGCGTGTGTGCGTGTGAGAGAGAGAGAGAGAGAGAGAGAGAGAGAGAGAGAGAGAGAGAGAGAGAGAGAGAGAGAGAGAGAGAGAGAGAGAGATAGAGAGAGAGAGAGAGATGTGTGTCAGTCTTCCTGCTGGCAGCAGTTGAAACAGACTTACTATTGATGATGGTGGAGAAAAGGATGAGGGAGAAGCAGTGTGTGAACAAGAGCTCCTGTCTTGTGTGCCTGTCTGCATGCTCTCTCTCCCTTTTTCAAAACTGAACAGAGGAAGAAAAAAAAAAGAATAACAAAAAAAAAAAAAGATGAATGTCTGTGTGGCTGCACTTTCGAAAGTCGCTTCCATGCATAATAATGTGTGCGACATTTATTACAGACGTAGGTTTTTCAGGTCTGCTGTTATAGCAGGGGCTGTTTTGTGTGATCCGACTGAGCTGCAGATCCAGCCAGTAGCAGGCCTCTCTGACAGTCATGACATATCTCACTATATGCACTGACAGGATACAGACTGAATTATAGCTTTCTTGGTTTCATTCTGCAATTTGGTGTTCTACAGCATCCCATTCCTTTTGTTGCTATTAGAGTGAGGGCCCTCTTAAGCAGCAATGGCAAAGTAAATCCTTCTCCAGGAATGAAAGAAAGAAAGACCCACTCTTGTGTAATCATCTTACCCTGACTGAGACCTGGCGTTCGACGCTGCCATCATTGCTTCCTCTCCCAGCCTGCATTGAGGCCATTTTTGTCCAAATTTCAGCCTTTAAATACACTCCTGATGTCACCTGAATTCCTGAGCTACTGTACAGTTCCCACTCTGAGAGAGAGAGAGAGAGAGAGAGAGAGAGAGAGACAGAGAGAGAGACAGAGAGAGAGAGAGAGAGAGAGAGAGAGGCAGAGACAGAGACAGAGACAGAGACAGAGACAGAGAGAGAGAGAGAGAGAGAGAGAGAGACAGAGAGAGAGAGGCAGAGACAGAGACAGAGAGAGGGAACTTTTGATTTCAATAGGTGAATTATGAGGTGCATTTTGTACTGCTTGTGGTGATTTCTCCTGACTCTAATGACACATTCCGGTTAGGAGGATGGTCGACCTTTAGAGAGAGCAAAACACAATCCAGTACTATGCATTACTCATGCCCAGTGTATACCGCATGGTCCTGACCCTGACAGTGTGTTCAGCCCCACCATGTTCTCTCTGTATGGTAGTGTACCAGGGGTCCACTCTCCAGCCTCCTAATTAGGGCCTCTCGTTGTACCACCACACGTGAGGTCAAAGGTCAGACTTATTTGTCCGTGACCAACACAACCACCACTTAATCAGACTGGGCGCTCCTCCCCATCCCTCCCCAGTGTAGCTGCTAGCGAGCTAGCATACTGTTGAAGCTTGGAGTGGAGTAGAGAGACTAGGCCATGTCTTAGGATCAGGAAGTGTGGTGTGGATAGGATTCCTCATTGGTGATTAAAAGTAACCTTTATGGCCACAGAGAAGCTGTTAGCTATGCCCTTTCATTCCCCCTGCAATGGCATTTCAGGCTCAGGTCTAATGATGCTACAACGGTTTCATGGCAATTACACCGCCTCCAAATTGATCCCAAAGCATTGGGCTGCACTGAGAGGGGTGGCTTGTGCTGTGGGTAGGCAGGGCGGGCAGGGAGGCAGGGAGGCAGGCAGGCAGGCAGGCAGGCGGACAGAGAGGCAGGCAGCCACAGACCCACATGATTTAGACTCATTAGCACCCTAATTGTTAGCTCAAAAATAGAGAGCACTAACTGGTACTGGTGCTGAACAGAGAACAGCCAGGCTAAGGAAGTGGGCCTTGCCAGAAGAATAGGGACTTTTTTTTAAAATGTAACAGGTCTGGAGTCAGCTCTCTCCGGGCACTTGAGCACCATTAAAAAGTATCTTGTAAATGTATAGGCCCCATGCTGGCAGGCCAGCCCCGAGCAGCCCACCCCAGCCTGTTGGTCTGTGTGCCTGGGCAGGGCTGCTCCTAGATAGGGCTACTCCGTGGGCTGGCTCCAGGTGTTGGAGCAGCGGGGGGGACGGGTGCCAGCGGGAGCCTTGTTTTCCTGCGACCCCAGGCCCCACGGCTAGGGGAAGTGCTCTGTAAGGGACTGTCAATCACTCCATTAGGAGCACCGCGGCAGCGGCCCACTTTCTCCAGGGGTAGCCAGGGGGACTGGGAGGCAGGGAGCTGTTGTTTACTCTTTTTTGCTATTTACTGCACAGATCTTTGCGTTGATCAGGCAGACTGCTCTGCAGGTGTGTGTGTGTGTGTGTGTGTGTGTGTGTGTGTGTGTGTGTGTGTGTGTGTGTGTGTGTGTGTGTGTGTGCGCGCGCGCTCGTTCACAGTCTCAGCCAATTAGGCTGTGGGAGACAGCGGGCGAGACAGGACGTTTTGTCTTGCTCGGCACTCAAACAAGCCGTTAGGTGATTTCATGACAACTGAATAGAATATTCTGTCTTCATCACATACTGTAGCCGTGTACAGTTCATCAGTGGGGGATAATTTGCCCTTAAAGAACAATGAAACATAGAACACAATATGTTCTACTGTGACAGAGCTTAGCTGTTTGTGTGTCAAAGTACCCACCTGTGTATTAAGGATTTTATTTTTATTTTTTTTCATGAAGCAGTCTAAGATGTTCCTACCTTAGCTCAGCTCGTCATTTTGAGGCTATGCATCTGTGAATTTCCTTTTTTGGTAGAAAGTCACTGGATTGAACATGAAGCAGGGTCACTAAAGAGCTGTTACGAAGCGCTGTTTAATTTGTCGTTGGCAAACCATTTGATTTCCTCTCTTCCTGAAACTGTGACTAAATGAATATGTGCTACTGCACTTCCCCTGTTGCTGTAAAAGCTCAGATCCTATTCGCTGAGCTGTCAGACAGCCTAAGTAACAGAAGTGGGGCACTTTCTGGTCTGTCTTGTTGCGTGTGCAGCATGAGAGAAGGAGAGACAGAGAGATGCATAATAGAGAGACATTATAGAGAGAGAGAGAGAGAGAGAGAGAGAGAGAGAGAGAGAGAGAGAGAGAGAGAGAGAGAGAGAGAGAGTTTGCTTATAGTGGAGTCTTTCACAGTGTAAGAACAAGGCTAGATACTGGTCTCTCCAGCAGGTTATCTAAAGAATTATGCCAACATGCATGTCAGCGATAAGGATCTGCAGACTTGAAATCCCACCCTTATCACCTGGATACGGAAATGGAACTAACTGCCAACGATCCCACAGATACAATCTTGACATCTTAGTGTACTTGAAATGTTTCTGCCCCAGCGACAGCTTATCTTGCTGCTATCCGTCTGTACAACTCCATTAAGAACCTTACTTACAAAATCCCCATCTGCTCACCAGTGTCAGGAATATGATTCATCAATGTGAAAACGGATAATCCAAGTCTTTTACACTTCACCCGGTCCACCCCAAGAATCTGGCTCCTTGTTGGGGCACATTTGTCGCTGAGTGTTACAGTAAGTGTGTGTGTGCCTCATTGAGATGCAGCGTAACACTATCAGCCCTAAGTGTCAATACTGACAGGTTGCTCTATGAATGGGGATGGATGGAGGAGGAGAACAGCATGTGCTCACACTGGGAGAGGGGGAGGGAGGGACGGAGGGGGGATGGGGAGACAGAGACAGAGACAGAGAGAGAGAGAGAGAGAGAGGGGGGGGGGGGGGGGGGGGAGAGAGAGGAAGGGAGATGGAGCGCAGGCATGATTTGCTAGTGATCTGGCTGTACTGTACTGGGTTCTCTCACCTCCAGAAGGCCTGTGATGACAGTCCAGCCTGGGTGGGCAGATGGCCTCCGGTTACTGCCTCACCAGATCCCACGTTCATGCTCCTCTGTGGTGACATGGTATGGAAAGGGTATGGATGGTGATGGATATAGCAGATTGTTGGACCTCCAGTGAACTGAGGTGACAGCGTTGTGCTCCCCAACCTGAGGGCCCACCATGGCTCAGTTTGGCCATCTGGCTGGAGGAGAACAGTAACAGGATGGCCGAACCCTCGACAGTCACCAGACCCCTACAGCGTGACAGCAGGGCAGGGAATTCGCTGCACTCAAACACAGTTTAGTCTTTCGGAGGGTTTTGGAGATGTATTAAAAGTAACTTTTTGAACATACCACTTCTGATGCTGATCTTCGGTTGAACAGCATGCTCCCTGTCGATGTCATCGACACGTGCTGTGGACACATGTCTGGTGCCTGTTGTCAGAGCACATTTAAACCATTATCATTGTAGTAAACATGTGTTAGATATAAAACATTGTGAGTGATTGATCGCCCCCTGCCTCCCGCCCCGCCCTCATGCACCAGAATCGACTGGTAAAAAAAGAAAGAAAAAAAAAGACAACACTGATTTGTATGTATAGATTGTCAATATGTGTTGGAGGCCAGAGCATTGAAAGTCCTCTCCAGGTCTCAAGCTGCATGTTTGGTGGTATGGTGTGCATACAGGTCCACTCATCTCACCCTTTATTGATGTTGGAGGGGAAGTAATATCCTTCAGGAGGTTTTTATAGCCTGTTAAGATGATGATCTCAGATGATCAAGAAGGACTGTGCAGTTGTTCAATCCAGGTGTGCTGTATTTACCGATCTAAATATCCCTTTATATCCCGTCAAACTACATAATGTGTTCATCTCAGAGTCGGTAAAAACTTCCTGAAAAACTGATTTGTAGGCAATTCACACATGAAAGAAAGATACCAATTCGCAAGACTGCAAGGGCTGACGCAAAACTCAATTACTGCACTCCCACTTTGTGCTCGCTTGATCAATCAAAGACTACTGCACAGATGTAGTCTGTTTACAAACCTACAGGCCCACTCATACATATGTGCACACACACACACACACACACACACACACACACATAAACACACACACATGCATATATCATAATTTGTAGTTGACATCAACAGGAGGTTTACAATAAAGCTCTGCCTGCTGAGATTCTAAATGCACGTTTGTGTAAAGATTTACCGGGTGCTTCAGGAAGTAGAAAGTACTGTTGTTTATGACAGCTACAACACAATCCCCAGTGTAGAACTTCTGGGCCCGAAGTTACCCAGACAAAACTCCACTGCCACTCATAGCTGTGGGAGTGCTCTAAATTCATCTCTTTCCCTCTGAATAGCAGTGTGTCATTATTCTTTCCCTTTGGTGCAGATGCCTTTGTGTTAGCTAGCTAGCAAGCATTGCGTTGGCTGAGAGACAAAGAGGGGGGTGGGGGGGAGTGGGGGGGTGCAGGGGCACACGTGCCTTGCCTTTATCTGTTGGTTGGGAGGGCCTCCCTGCCTGGCTTGGTTGTTTAAGAGCCTCCCAGCACATTACATGGCTCAGACAGCTGCATCTTATCCTCCTTATCTTCCTATAAGCACGCACGCACGCACGCACGCACGCACCTCATCCTCACTTCTTATCTAACCCACCACCACCACCACCACCACCACCACCACCACCACCACCCCCACCACCACCACCACCACCACCAGTCCAGGTTTTCTCTCCGAACCACCGGCCGATCCATTTAATCATCTGGGGAAATATTTATTTATAGTTCATAGTCATTATTTCCCAGGGATGTTTTGATTAGGCTGTCTTTTATCCGTCCTGTCTCTTTGGTCCGTGATCCTCTCTGTCTTCAAGGTGAACCGTCAGCGAAAGTGGGACATTTTTATCAGCTGCAGTTTATGGGCCCAAATGCATGCAAATATTCCCTTTTCTCCCAAAGACACTCTGTTCTTTTTTTCTTTTTTAATTTTATATTATTTTCATTTTAAAATAAATTCATGCTGACACACTTTTACATATGCCTCTTTATCACTTGTATTTCCATTGTCATACACCAGCGCTGATAGCACATTATCTATATTACTGAAGCTAGCCATTAAGTAATTCACAGACATGATCAAGATATCCATGTCTACATTCTCTGGCAAGTGAGCCGTGAGAGGCAATGCATCAAGCCTCCCTGGACATTTGATGGTTGATGGGAAACTGTATTTGAGGAGTAGCAGTGATTTCTGCCTTGGCTTTTATGATTCATTAAGATAGCTCTACAACACACACACACACGCACACACTCACACTCACACACACACACACACACACACACACACACACACACACACACACACACACACACACACACATATGCTGGCCGAACCTAGCTTGGCTTTTTTGTGACATCTTACCTATACTGTACTGTACAGTATCAGGGGTGATTTTCAAACGGACGCAAGTGGATGTGACAATGTGGTGCGCAGACATCTCTACGCTCCACCTGCGCCTGGCTCGCAGAGATGGGTGTGTTGTCTTCACACAGTATGCTAACCCGATATTCGCACCACACACCTACATCAAATATAAGTAAAATACCTATGCACATACGCCCCTGGAAGAGTTGCACCAGGGGTAGGATGTGGCGCACCATACATGGGGTAAATGCCATTTTTGCCATTCAATTGCGTTATCGCCAGATATGCTACCCGGAAAATAGAATATAGGCCTATAAGATTTGTTTTAAATCAGAAAATATAGATATGACAATTACACCACTCAAGATTTAGCCTTTGGGATCGGGACCAGAGCTTTTCCACTGCTTTGCATTCCATTGGCGACAGTCGACTGTCAACTGCTTGATTAAGAGTTGGCTCTCTACGGCGTTGTGTTTTATAGCAGTAGCCTAAACTAAGCTGTTGGTTTTGAGACAGTCGGCAGTGGCGCACAAGAGGAATGGTTCCGGCTCATCACTGGTGTGCTCAGCAGATGATGAGGGTTCATCTTAAAAACAAAACAACATATTAGGTCTAAGCCTATCATCAACGAAACGGGATACGTACAGTGCAAACCATATGATGTTAAATTAACCAAAAACACATGTTATAGGTCTTACTTATTATCCATCTTTATTTTGAGTGACCCCTCTATACCCAGGCTGTCGCTGGCCACTTGGTCCACGAGTTGTAAAGCCATTTCCTCACATTCATTCTGGGTTTCTCTCCCCTCCGGTCCGTCACTGGTGCCTTTCTTTGACTTATTTCTAGATCCTTAGCTCTTTGTTTTAACTCCGCAAACCTTTTTTTAAATAATGTTTGATAGGAGATTTATCGGAGCATTGACCGTATTGAGTTGGTGATTCTTTGGCCGATTTTCTCTTTTGATAGCACACACATTTTCTCACTTTTAAGTACATCTTTGTTTTCAATTGTTATGTCCGGCAAATGTGTTTGAGGTAATGTTTTCAGACCTGGTTTTCCCCCCTTCCAAGTCACAGTCCACTGGATATGAGTGAGGCGCACACCTTATTTAAATAAAGCATGTCCGCCTCTTTTTGCGCTCACCTTCGCATACAAGTGCAGCATAGTATGGTCTTTAAAAATAGCTTCACAATAAATGGGCGCTGCGTGATGGCAGGAAACGTGGTCCATCCTCTACGTGGATGCAGCAGCCGCACTACTCGGTCACAGCTTTTCACTGTCCTGGCGCCCCGCTGGTGGAATGAGGTTCCCACTGCTGTCATGACTGCAGAGTCACTACCAATCTTCTGCCGTAGATTGAAGACCCATCTCTTTAGGCTACATCTTAACGGTCCCCCCTAAAGACCCCCCCCCCCCCCCCCCCCACTACCCCCCTGTACATAAAAATAAATACAAGCTGAAGCGACTTACAGTTAAATGATTGGATGTCTTTTGAAAGAATGTTGTTATTGTCCCCTTCAGTTTCTGGAACTGTTTTGAACATGAATTACATAATTGTATTTTTATATATGACCAGAAATAATAAGAAACAAACACACACTCAGAAGTTTTCATCTTTAAACAAACAAACACATTTTGCCCACACTGAATGGACCAATGTTGCTTTTATTCATCATATGTCTTTTCTTTGCGCTATATCACATTTTCTTTACCTTTAAATGTTGTGAGATGAAAGTGAGAGGTAATCTATGTCCCCGTCTCTTCTCACTGCTCCTCTGACAGACTTAAGAACTTCCACCATGCACAATCCCACTCAGTAGTTGTGCACGAGTAATAACAGGGGCTAAAGCTGCGCACAGTCAAGCACTACCTTTCACTTTTCCTAATCCCGTGAATAGGGATGCCAGGGGTCTACAGTACCACTGTCACTGCAGCCTTTCCAGTGATCTGCTCTACCACGCACCGCAGTCAGTGCCACATTGTACATCTCCAGCACGCCCTTACTGTACGTTGCTTCAGGCAATGTGATTTGACTTATTTGCTTGAGTGACTCCCCCTCCCCCCCCCACACACACACACATACACACCCCTTCATCAACATAGTCGTACTCATAATAACATGCTTAGTGCTGCTTGCTCACTGAAATAGCATCCCAAACAAGGTCCCTGCCAACCGCTTAAGTCATTGGAAGAGCATGAAGTGACACCCTCGCTTTTTTAAAGTCACAGACAGTCATTGAAGAGATTTGTCATGAAAAAAGGCAGAACACAACTTTTAGAAAACACATTTACAGGTTGAGAAACACTCCTTGATGTGTACTGCTCAAATATTAGGGCCACATATCAAATATTGACTCTGCTACATTTTGCTGTCAAGGCCACAGACCTTATGTGTAGTGCAAGCTGTTGGTTAGTTTCGATGGAACAGTTTGAGTAGTCTTCAGTTCACATTGAGTGCTGAGGGTCACCACACTGTCAGGGCTTAGTTCTAGTTATTTATCCAGGGTACAAAATAGCATAGCACATACTTCAACCCTCCCCGAAATGACCTTTAAACCACTCCGTGTCCACACACTCCCACAGACAATAAAAAAGGTACTTTCAAAAACAGTTTTTGTGATTTTCTCACACTGCTTAGGAAGAGTCCAGGGAATTTATATCCTCCTCTCCAAATGTCATGGCAAAGGTCACAATCTGGGTTGTGTAGGGTCAGACACAAATGTTCTCAAAGGAGGAACAAGGACTGCTGTGACATATTCGTGCTTCAACCTGAGAGATAAACTACTGTAAAACTAAATTACCCCTGTTCCAATTGTGTACATTCAGATGACCCGCTGTCCTATATGCCCATGTTCTATGTCAACAAACTCAACATAGATGATGAAACATGACTTTGTTGGGGCTCTCTTATTTTCAAGGCATCCGTCAGCAACAGCAACATCAATTCAGAATCAATTAAGGCTTCAGGGTGCATTCATTATAAAGTGGTTCATTTGCTGTTGCAGATCTATCTGTTGTCACCGTAACGCTTTATAGGAGATGATTCAACCTACTCTCCCCTGCAGTCAAAACCAGTGATACAAGGCCACGGTCTTGGGCACTCCCTAATCTTTCTGACTCCACTATACTGTATACCAGTTTCATAGACTCCACTCTCGTTCGTTCATGTAGTGGGTCTCTCTATAGGACCTACCCTTTGCTGTGTGCAGCACGGTGGGTTACATGCAGTTCTTGCACCTCCTCACTTCGTTGTTCCAGCCCCTCAACCCAGTGTTGACCACTTTAGACCCAGAGAGCCCCAACCGCTAGCTGAATTTGGAGCTGGCCCAGGAACTTTTGCGTTTTACCACAGTCAGAGATTCCTTTGCTCTCTGGCCCAAGCGTCGACACCAAATGACCACACTTGACAGCTGTGCTGGGAGGGCAGTCAGGGGACATTGGGCCAGGGATTGACTGACAGGGGGAGGTTGAACGCCGGCCCACGGTCCCTGTCTCACAGCAGGAGCAGCATGTAGCCACATGCTAGGAGGCCCAAGCTCATCCACCGCAGTGGCAGGCTACCACTCACTACTAAACCACAGCTGCCTGGCTGCCCGGAGCCTGCCCACCCTCAGCCCTCTCCACAAGTGCATTTCCTGGGCTCAGCCAAGCCTGACCTGGACCTGGACATGGACATGCATCTCGATGTGTCATTGAGCAGCAATGTTCTGCTTTGTTTACTTGTGGAGGTGTATTTTTTGCTCTCTCATTCCCTCACCGTTGTGTACTACTGAGGCTAGGCCCTCTATATTCAATCTCTCTCTCTCTCTCTCTCTCTCTCTCTCTCTCTACCTCCCTCTTTCCCTCCCTCTCTCCCTCCCTCTCTCACTCTCTCCCTCCTTTCTGAATAAAACAGAAGGCTACAGTCTCTCAGTGGCATAGCGTTGAGGGACTTCCACCCTCCCATCCTGTGCCTGCCATTAGTCCTGCTAGGAGCCACATCCATCCCTGAACCAGCCAGGAGGAAAGGTCATCCCCAATTGAGCTCCTGACAGCGGATATGTCACAGGCTTTCACAGCCCATCTGGAGATGCTGACGCGGACCACTCATATGTCATCGCCCGTTGTGACATCATAATTGTCTTTACTTTACACCACATCCATCGCTGGTGTGCCTGACCCCCACCCCACCTACCCAACACTGCTAATGGCTGGAGCTGAAAAATCAGCTGGCCTTTCTTCCGGGCGCCCACCGAGGCTTCATTAACCAACAGCAGGTCCAGAGCCTGAGCAGTGTGGGACAGAGCCTAGGCTCCACTTATCAATATATCTGACTCCTTGGAGTGAGAGAGAGGGTATGGGGGGATTCACTGATGAGAGGTTAATTACTCCGAAATATGTGTGTCTCTTTCCGAAAAGTGTGGCCTAAATGTATTTACATTTAGCGGATAGTGTGGCAATGCTAAATGGCTAGGTGGACTGGGTGTGAGTGAGGGAGATGTATCTGTCAGCTGATGAGGGGTGGCAGAGAGTTGATTCTACAGGAGATATGCAGGAAGACTCCACACTGATAGCCAAGAGCGATGATATTATTAGTCAGGTTCTGTACCTGTGCCAACATCATTTCTCAGCAGGAGATATATTAATAGGGACAATGCTAAATGGATTTCTGCATACCAGTGTTGTATGAGGATGACCTAGCGTGACATTGCCTTTAGAGGCAGGTCCTTTAGAGGCAGATCCTTCAGAGGCAGGTCCTTCAGAGGCAGGTCCTTCAGAGGCAGGTCCTTCAGAGGCAGGTCCTTTAGAGGCAGGTCCTTCAGAGGCAGGTCCTTCAGAGGCAGGTCCTTCAGAGGCAGGTCACTTGGTCTGTTTTATGTAGCTTCCTGGACAAAACCTTATATGAGGTTGAAATGAACTTCCCTAAGCAAAACAAAAGTTTGTAATTATGCAATATGGCTCTACCATGAGGACAGAAATAGTGGAATATTCCATTTGACTGATAACACAAACCATTCAACTTATTATACCATGTAAACTATCACTATGTAACAACCTTCTAATACAATGTTAACTTCATTTAAGGCAAAGTGGACCTTTCTTTGAAATTATAAAATGAATACAACATTGTAAAAACACTGTATGTAAATTGACATTAACGCCACACTGGTTTTGTTCTATGTTGTGGTTGTGTATTCTCCTGCCACTGTGTGTTCATCTGAACCCTGTGACCTGGCTGTCCCTGCTGCAGTGTTGCTTCATATCTGCTCCCTCTCCTCTAATGAGGTGCCACCGTGATATTTTATTCATGTTCACAGGGGATTGCCATGGACGTTCTACCCAGTAGCGTGCTAGTGGGCTTTGTTTAGACGTGGGTCAAGGCAGTGATGGAACAACAGCATCAGCCTTGTTGTTGAATCTGCATCGCCAGCTTATTAATCCCCACACACGGACCAGACCCCCCGCCATAGATTTTCCTTCTACCCGGATTAAGCTTTCATTTTGTATGTCCAGCCACAGACAAGGGCGAGGGAGGGAACGAGAGAGAGACACCTTGGAGTGCATTCAATCACTTGCCCCCCACTCAACCCCCCCCCCCTCACACACACACACACACACCCATCCCACCCCACCCCCTATTTCTCCCTTTCAGAAGAAGCTTAGCTTCTTTGCTGCCACCCTTGTCCATACCAACTTATTCCCAACCCCTCTTTTCCCTGTCCCACGCCTTATCCCTCATTGTTCTCTCTTTGCATTATTCAGAGGTAAAAATAGAGGAAAGGAAAACATAGTTCCAAACAGATTTGATTCAGAAGTGGCAAAGCTTGCAACGGAGACCTCCCACTTTAGAGGGATTTTTGCCAAATTGCTAGTGACAGGCATGAGAATGGTGGGCTCCACGGATGGGCTTGGCCGCTACTGGGTGCGCTGCATCATAATGGCAGCAAGTGCTGCAACTCTATATATCAAACTTGATGCGTTGGTAGAGTGTTAAGACCTAACTAGAAATGCTGCCGTGAACATACCACGTTGAGCCGATCGATACACTGGTCAGTGTTGACAGATGTACTCTTGCACTGCTGCATTTATATAACAAAGTTTGAGTGAGTCAGAAGCTGGGGTGTGGTCAACCCTCTGGTCAACCCTCTGGCCCACTGCACTGTGGGGGAGATAGAGAGAGAGAAGAGACTGGTAGCCGGTAGCTGGTAGCGGGAGGTCTGGGCCTGACCTCAGCAATGACACATGTTGCCAACTTTTGTCCACCCTATAGGGATTTGGAGAACAGAGAGGAGGGGGGAGGGGGCTGTTCCATTGGTTGGAGGAGTCAGTCCAGGATTGATGGGTCTGTAACGGACCCCTTTGTGAGAAGACAGTCACCCTCTTTCTTCAGCCGCTAACTTGCGTGTCACGGAAGCTGCTGGGCAAATATTGGTTCCCCCCCCCTGCACCTGCTGCCGTTGTGGGGCCACCCTCCCCTCACCCCTCCCTCCCCTCACCCCTCCCTCTCCCACCCTGCACCAGTAGCCTCTCCATTTGTCAACTCACAAAGGAGCACCGACACACAATGGAGGAGCATTTCAGCAACGCTTGGCCCTCCGCTGGTGTCCTGACACGGGGTAAACACAGAGGGAGCTCCCAACCCACCAAGGCCCCTCTCCAAACTGCATACATCTGGGCTGGGGGAGCCACGGGGGGCCGAATGGGGGCAACACGCTACAGGATTATGAGGTCATTCAGACATCGTCCAGGGCGCAGCATTCCAAAGGAGCTGACCTGCTCCTGGATGACCTCTCTGGCTCATCTCCATATTTGTAGTTGGTTAAAGATGTGGCCGTGGCAGAGTTTGGCTGTGAAGGGGATTTAATCTCTTGTCCCTCTCAACCCCTCCTCCTCATTCACAGTTTCGTTCTCGTCCTCCACCAACTTTAAATCCGGTTAATTCTGCCTTTTTCCATCAACATCCATTTTCCCCGCAGCTTTAGCTGTGTTCTGAAGAGGCTGTCAAGGTTTAACTCACCACTGGACAGACAGACAGACAGACCATGCATCCCCAATCCTATTGTAGGCATTTTGTGAATTAGGTACGGATTTTTATCACGGCTTGTTAATGCAGATGGATTCTATCCACACAGCCTTGTCTCTGCACTTAGTTCTGAAAACTTTCTGTCCACATGGAAAGCCTGGGTTAACGTCTGGAGAGATTGTTTGAAAGAGATGGTTAATTAAGTGGTTGGG
>NC_139669.1:4429268-4454268 GCF_951799395.1 Argentina silus
AGTGGAAGGTAGAGGAAGAGGAAGGGAGGAGAGGAAGGGAGGAGAGGAAGAGGAAGGGAGTAGAGGAAAGGAGGAGAGGAAGGGAGTAGTGGAAGGTAGAGGAAGGGAGGAGAGGAAGGGAGGAGAGGAAGGGAGTAGTGGAAGAGGAAGGGAGGAGAGGAAGGGAGGAGAGGAAGGGAGGAGAGGAAGAGGAAGGGAGTAGAGGAAGGGAGTAGAGGAAGAGGAAGGGAGTAGAGGAAGAGGAAGGGAGGAGAGGAAGGGAGGAGAGGAAGAGGAAGGGAGTAGAGGAAGAGGAAGGGAGTAGAGGAAGAGGAAGGGAGGAGAGGAAGGGAGGAGAGGAAGGGAGGAGAGGAAGGGAGTAGTGGAAAGGTACCTCAGCCCAGCTGTAGTTCGGGCTTCCTGTGAAACACATATTTTAATGTTTTTTTTTATTATTATTATTATTATTATTATTATTATTATTATTATTATTATTATTATTTTGGTACCTTGTTGTTTGGAAGTCCTTAAGGTTTTCAAAGCTGTGGATGGGGTGTGTTGTGGATGTCTCTGCCTCTGTGAGATAGACATGTGTCTTTGTTGTGAAGGAGACTACTGTATACTTTCCCCCCCCGGATGTGAACACTGTGTGTGTATGTCTCCCTTGAGTGCCCTTGTCTGCCTGTGATGAAGGCAGGTGTCTTTACCGCAGGCCAATGACAGAATGTCTAGAGGAAGAGTACAAGCATCTTAGGGTGTGATCCTCTGTGGTCCTCTGTGGCTGGTGGAGCATGGCGCTAACAATGCTTAGGTTGTGGGTTTGATTCCTGCTGGGACCATATATACTGAAACGTATGCACTCACTGCAATGTAAGTCGCTTTGGATAAGTGTCAGCTAAATGGCATGTATTAGTATGGTCTTGTTCCCACACTCCATTACCATCAGAGTCACTGCAATGCCGTTTGTCCTTAATTGACACAATCAAAGTGAGACATATGCAAATCAAAATGTCACACTTGATAGCTGTGATACATACAGTTGGATTGATGAGCTTGTTTATGTAACCTGATGAATCAGAATCATAATTAGTTTTATTTGGTCAAGTATATTTGCACATACAGGAAATTGACTGCGTGCGTGCGTGCGTGCGTGCGTGTGTGTGTGTGTGCACATATTTGTGTCTGTGTCTGTGCATGCCTCTTCTGATTATCCATAATCATTAGGTGTATTATTTCCTCCACATCTGAGGGTGGCATTTCTAGCTCCTATCCTGAGAAGCATCAGCCAGAGCCTCCTTGAGCAGCCTGAGCCCCACCTCCCTGACATTCTAAATGGAAAGCAGACGTTCTGAGTGATGGAGAGAAAGAGAGCAGAGAGGAAGAGAGGATAAAAGGGAGAATGGAGGAAATGTACAATCATCTTTACTGTGTGATTGGCACTGCTGGAGAGCAGTGATAATGCCCTGTCCACCGACATCTTTAACAGGATTGCCATTCTATAGAATGTCCTCACTAACACTATTTCTGTCCATAGCCTTGTCAATCAATATGTCCCGAATAAACATAAGAGGTAGGTGTTTCCATTTTCCAGGCTGTTTGAGATCCCATTGTCTCGGGGAATGGCCCCTTGTTGATGGGAGGCAGATCAACCATGTCCATGTATTTACCTTAACACTGCGAGCCAAGCGCTCCTATGGATGATATGGTGGCTGATTGTTGTTGCCAGCGGGCTCACTTAATATTGATGGTGATTGGTGTTATCTCTCTCTCTCTCTCTCTCTCTCTTTTTAAAAAAAAAATTTTTTATCTCTCTCTCACCCTCCTTCAATGTATTTTTCTCACATGTACTGTCTCACGTACTGTCTGACGTACTGTCTCACGTACTGTCTGACGTACTGTCTCACACATTTAGTTTTAATTTTAGGGGAACAGGGTGTTTATTAGTATGGGGGAGCCGGATGGTTATTATGACCACTATTTATAATTGCTGGGTTTGAACTTATGTCTAAAGATGGATACCGATCAGAGCCACACATTGCTGATTTGAAATCTGGAATCAGTGGTATATACAGTACCAGTCAAAAGTTTGGACACACCTTGCCAAGAGTGTGCAAAGCGGTCATCAAAGCAAAGGGTGGCTACTTTGAAAAATCTAAAACGTATTCTGGTTAGTTTAACACTTTTTTGTTTACTACATAATTCCATATGTGTTCCTTCATAGTTTTGATGTCTTCAATATTAACCTACAATGTAGAAAATAATAAAAACCATTGAATGAGAAGGTGTGTCCAAACTTTTGACTGGTACTGTACGTATACATACAGTACATCTCACCAACAATACACACATGCCGTGTCACTGCACAGCATTGAATTAGCTAATTTTATCATTCTACCTCCTTGTCCAGTGTTATTCTGTGCATTAACAGTTGGACAACAACGATCTTTCCAAGAGTTTGTTGTTCTTTAGTGGCTGTTTTTAATCAAACAGGACTAGTGATGAGGCCCCTATTCACAGGTTTATACCGGAGCAGGTTTGTTCCACCGGGTACAGCCAGTGGTGGGCCAACAGGATATGCTGAACAGCATTTCTCCTGTTCCTTCATTTCCCTGTTCTGTTTCTCAGAAAACACTATCCCCCAAGTGAGATTTAAAATGCCAGACTGAACCTAATAATAGAGCCGGCGTACGTTCAAAATGATGGGGACCTTGTCAATTAAAGGCTGTGGAATTGGATTTCTCTGAAAATAATCTGTAATGCACAGACTATAATTTGTTTTTACGTAACATCATATGATGGTGATATACAGGATTTTAAATTAGTGTCACTCTCGCCCTTTGGGGAGTTATGAAATCCTTATTGAAATGAAGGGAGTTCACACAATGGAAATGAATCAAACATATACATTGCTATTGATGTATTACTGTAGATGTAATAAAAATAAAGGCAATGTAAATCAGATCGGATGACATATGATGCCATAGTGTACATTCTCAACCTAATGAAATGATTAGCTCCACGTGTACTGCATCCAGACTTCTATACCAGACAAATGTGACATGTTCTTCAGTGGGGGCGAGAGCCAGTGTGGGCTTCTTTTTGCTGCTGTAAAATCACTTGAGTCTCATAAGACCTGAGCCCAGAGCCGGCCTTGGGGGATGTTGTTTGTGAGCTCCATCTCTGATAAGAGAAACTACACAGGAAGGCAGATAGACTGACAGACTGATGCTCTGAGTGTTACTCTGTGAATCCAACAGTGTTTGGGTGTGAATGATACACATACTGAAGTGCAGGCTTAGCACACGGAACAGCAGGATGGTGATGATGATGATGATGACAAAAACATCCAGTACACATAAACCAGAAAGAGAGAGAGAGAGAGAGAGATCCCTCATCTTCTGTCTGACAAAATTGGTAGTCAGAGAAAGTGCTCTGTCCTTCAGTGATGGCCTACTTTGAAAGTGAAATACCAACTATTTAAAAAAAAAAAAAAGAATGTCAATACAGTATTTAATATGCGTGCTTATCTGGCGAGTGCAAAGTGCCGGGTCCACACCTGAGAGGAATGTGAAATTGGTGGCCAGGTGCTCCATTCCCTGGCAGACTGGGGGGAGTGTTTCAAGTCCCCGGAGAGGGACCCAATGGAGACTGGATGTCTGAATCAGGCCTGTATGAAATCAGCTGTGTCCCTCGAAATGAGGTCCTGAAAGTTGTCAAGACTCATTTTCAATGTTCATACAGTATACCCATTGAAGCAGCTCCCTATTTGAGAATCCTTGAAACAATATGGGGTTTTCAAAGTGAGGAGATTCTGTGGAGCTGAATTGACATGTTTTTGCTGAACTGCAATTCCAAGCTCATGGCTTTTTTTTTTTTTTTTTTTATATTCATGTTTTGCTGTGTTCTTTTCTAGTATTATGTGTTGAAGTCATATTTCTTGAAAAAGCTGCCAAGCTGTTTGCATGTTGCTTATGCTTGGAAACACTTTGTATCCTGCACAACTCTGAACATATGCCAGCATGAGTATTGGTTGTAGAACTGCCGATTGAGCAATGGACAACTGGCAGCTCCAACAGATTCCAACACTGCACTCTAACCAACATTTTAACAACCCTTCCCCCATAGAAAACCCTCAATCCTCAAAAGCATGCAAAGTGTTTTTGAAAAATACACACTAGGAGCTAGAATCGGCACTGTACAGTATACCATCAATGATTCCGTTTCAACATAAACTCCCAAACCCCATGAAGTGGCTGCATGGGCGAGTCAGTGTAATGATTCACCTGGGTTGGGGGTGTTTGAGGCTCCGTTCGTTTCGGAGGGGGTTTTGTTGTTTGATGTTTGCTGGATTGCCTCTTGCTGCATCTGCACAGTGACTTTCTTTTTTAACCAACATCACAACATGGCCGGCTCTTCTCCTACTGTTCTTTCTTATGTCTAGTGAGCGACTCAGCCTTGTCAGGCCGAGCTGCAGCCTTGTCAGGCCGAGCTGCAGCCTGAGATAGGAGCTCATGTAGCGGGGGAGAGGCATCAGGCAGGCATGGTGTCTGTCAGAGCCTTAGGAAGGCCCAACTCTCTCTCTCTCTCTCTCTCTCTCTCTTTCTCTCTCACACACACACACACACACACACACAGACACACGTGTTTAATTATGGACAACCAACAGCAGTCCGTTTCTCTTTCAAGATGAGCTCCAGTTTTTTCTCCACTCAAGGTTTAGACTCAATCTGTGAACTCGCCTCTGTTCCAGTCCTCCCACCCATGCTCCTAAACAGATCAATCTCACACAGGTTAAGATATAGTTTGAGGGGGGGGAAAAGGCCTGATTGATTTTCCTTTCACATGATGATGAAGCTGAGAAGGGGGTCTGATTTGTTTTGCGCAAAAGGCTGCACTGACTTCCACTTGAACCTGTTCTTATCTTACCCTCCAGCGCTGTCTCAATTTGCAGTAAAGATTTCATCAGCAGGTTTATACTGTATGTCTACGCCTATCCGGTCTGAAATGGAGAACATGCATTGGTAGAGCTTCTGGTGTCATATTGCTGTGAGATTTAGTCGGTGTTGCACATTCTGTTCTTTACGTTAGTTTTTTGGTGCATTGAGAACACACTCCGTAACTCTGCTACAAGGAGAGCCACAGTGTACGTCTTGTAATTTCCTTCACACTGAAACGTTCTCACAGGTTTGAATCACTGTGTCAAGACCGGGGCTGAGAGTGCTGCTTGTGAAAGTACCTGCAGCAGTAACCATTTAAGCACTTAAGTGCTAGAATGTTGAAGCACCCACAGCTCTATAGTCCCCGACGTTATTTCATCGTAATGGTAGTATATGAAAGCATATCATGCATGCTGTGTGTCTGTTATGTAAGTCTAACTTCTCTTTAGTGGAACATCTTATGACAGTTTGGTTCTCACACTGACATGCTTGAGTATGTAGGAGTGCCTTGTTTTAGATGATGTGTCCATACTGTACTGTATGGTGAGATATACAGATAATATATAGATAGAAAGACAGACAGACAGACAGACAGACAGACAGACAGACATAGATAGAGATACACATATGAGTGTGTGAGAGTGAGCTACTTCTTATGAAAACCTTTTGTTTTGATGTTGTTTTCCCCCCCTTCCTGTACAGTTCACCCTCATTCAAAATGCAGTGAGCAGCTGGACATCTGCCATGGCAAATTCTTCCTCATGTGTTTGACACCTCTTGACAGGAATCATCCATTTATCTTTAACTTGCATGCACTTATGCTGTATATGTCAGAAGCAAATGAGAACATCCATAAAATCTGCCTGACAAGTGGCATTTGGCTGGAGACAAACATCTGGTCCCCCAGATAGACCCATGTTTATCTGTAGATTACGACAGTTTGAGATGAGAAGAGAAATGTAAAAGTGTGTGTGTGTGTGTGTGTGTGTGTGTGTGTGTGTGTGTGTGTGTGTGTGTGTGTGTGTGTGTGTGTGTGCATGTGAAAGTTGCTTCAAGTCATCGGGGAGTGAGCCATACCAGGGGGTCAGACATTCCAAAACCTCCTGACGAGATCAAGGCCAGCCTGGAACTCTGCAAGGGGTCCTGGGTGTTTGTGTGTGACTGCATGTGGCTATGTCTGTGTGTGTGTGTGTGTGTGTGTGTGTGTGTGTGTGTGTGTGTGTGTGTGTGTGTGTGTGTGTGTGTGTGTGCGAGTGCGGGTGCGGGTGCGGGTGCGTGTGCGTGTGCGCGTGCGTGCGTGTGTGTGTGTGTGTGTTTGTTTGTGTGAGTGAAGCCTGGTGTGGATCTGACAAGCCTAGTAAATAAACCAGGGAGAAAAAACACACATTCCAGTGATCAGTGTGTGACTTTGGACGTGAGTTTGCCCTCACACAGCCTCCCTTCATCCAGCAGCACCTTGTAATAGGCATGCAGCAGCAAAGCCCTGTGTACTATACTCTCTTTTGATCAGCCTACGATAACAACTTCAGTGGAAGGTGGGCTTCGCTACCCTCATTAGAACTCTCAATCACACGACACTGTCGTTAATGAAACTTTTGGGGGCCGTTTTGTCTGATCACTCTTTAAGGATTCCAGTCCTGTTGCGGGGAGGCTAAGGGTGAGGCACATGCCAAATGGAGATGAGTGCGGATCTGTGTCCTGCTAAATCGCTCGCACAAATCCACCTGTAATTAAGAGTGGCACTCAAAGGAAGACTCTCTGTCAAGAGATCAGAGAGAGAGAGAGAGAGAGAGAGAGAGAGAGGAAGAGAGAGAGAGAGAGAGAGAGAGAGAGAGGAAGAGAGAGAGAGAGAGAGAGAGATAGAGGGAGAGAGAGAGAGAGAGATAGAGAGAGAGAGGAAGAGAGAGAGAGAGAGAGAGAGAGAGAGAGAGAGACGATTCACACTGCTTCTTCTTCTGTGGTCTCCTTCAACCCTACCTATTGATCCGCCATGTGTTCTGAAGATGTCTAGCGATGGGTCATTATCATATTACAGAGCCACACAAACATATTTGTTTTCCTCTCAACCCGGAATGCTGAATAGCGGGATGGCTAAAACGGTGTATCTGTTTGGGTTGGTTCATTTCCTGAGTGTAGATTCTGTCAATACATGCATTTTCTTCCGACCAGCAGTGACCCGAAGGCTTGCTCATGAAGGTCCGGTTGTAATTCGATATTGTTTATGGATTTGTTTTCCTGGGAAAGCACTTCCTGCAGAGCCACCAGACGGCCACTACACAATACCTTCGGTGCTTGAGAGTCTGAGCTGTTCCTTCACCCGGACGGAACGAAGGATAAAACGAGAGAGTTGGTTGGGAAGTATTAATGTCCTTTGATGTCATGATTGAGATAGCCAGCAGTGGCAGTATAACACAGTGATTTCCGCTGATGATGTGGGTCTGTAGCTGTAACGTTTGAAAGCCCAGCTTGGGCTGTGTGGGCTTTTTACTGGACTGCTCCATTGGCTCGGAGGCTGCACTTTACAAGGCAAACCAGAGCACTAAGTGACAGGACTCAGAGCCGCATCTCCACTTTTACTGCCGCAGGGTTAATACTGAATCCAATCTGAGAAAGATCCAGACAGCGGGCAGCAGCAGGCCTCGTAAACGCCTCATAATCCAGCCCGCTGGGAGAGAAAGGCCAGAACGCAGTTCTTGCACCGCCACCATGGATACCCCTAATTCCACTGCAGAGGAGGTCAAACCTCCTATTTATAAACCCAACCAGCACGGTCATCAGGCCCTCTGTGTGAGACGGAGAAACAAAAGCCCACCAGACACAGCGGTCCCTGCACCCTAATGACCGCCTCGCAACTGCAAGTCTGCCATTATGACTCATTAAGCTTGACTAAAACTGTTATAACTATTGTCATTAAACCAAACAAGAGGGACTGCAATCAAGGTTGCATTTCTAACAGGATGTAGTGTCCCGCCAGGCGTTCTTGGAAGCAAAATGTGAAATAATTGGTGGTTAGCCACCAGCAAAGTCACAAAGCCACACTGAAGGATGTTCTAACAACATGTGAGGTTTTCTTTTTTAACACTGTCTCTTTGGTCCTCTTTACCTCCTTTCTTCTCTGGCTTCCCTCTCTTTTCCTTGCCCTTATTCCCCACAAACCTGCGTCTGTTTTCTTAAGGGTTGTTCTGGCGGTGGCTGGCTGTCAGCGGCCTGTGCATGAGGGTCTCACAGGAAGTGGTTAATGCAGAGTGGAGGGCTGAGGGAGTTAGTGTGAGTGTATGGGTTTGTGATGGGGAGCCTCGGGAGGATGGACTTAGTAACATAAGCCAGCAGGGCCAGAGGGGAGCTATGAGCCCAGTCTCTCTCTCCCTCCCTTCATCCCTCCCCCCCCCCCCTCCCTGACCAGCTGGACCTGGCGCAGAGCTCAACCCACGCAGAGCAGAGCACACCAGCCCCCAGTGTAAAACCCAGCCCCTCTCAAACATCAACAAACCTCCCTGCTACATGCCTTCCTCCAGCGACTCCTGGGTCGGCTTGGGCCAGCTCTCTCCACTGTTTTCCTAGTGGCTCTGATTTCCTTTGTCCTAATGTTACACCCCCCCCTTCGGCCCTGGGCCTGAGCGCTGATTGAGCATAACTGCCATGTTTCTTTGATGCGTTATGCATAACGAGAGAGATAGATAGAGAGAGAGAGAGATAGATAGAGAGATAGATAGATAGAGAGAGATAGAGAGAGATAGATAGATAGAGAGAGATAGATAGAGAGCGAGATAGAGAGAGATAGAGAGAGATAGATAGAGAGCGAGATAGATAGAGAGAGATAGAGAGAGATAGAGATAGATAGAGAGAGAGATAGAGAGAGATAGATAGAGAGCGAGATAGATAGAGAGATAGATAGAGAGATAGATAGAGAGCGAGATAGAGAGAGATAGATAGAGAGAGAGAGAGAGAGAGTTTGCTTATAGTGGAGTCAAGGCAGGTATACAGCTGTACAGCTACACTGGCAGCATATTCAAATGCAGTTCACGACTGCGTGTGTGCGTGCGTGCGTGTTCGCCTTGCCTCGCCTCGACCAGCCTCTCTCACCAGATGCAGAATAGTACCATCTTTAACCAGGCGACGTCTGCTTCTTTCCCGCCCAGATGCAGAATAGTACATCTTCAATCAGGCCATGTCTGCTTTGACACCTCCATGTCACCGGAGCATGTTTCCGTTGCAGCTGCCTGAAGAATAGTCATCAGGAAGTGACACGGAGGAAGCTGTTACAGCCTCAATCACATCACAGCTTGGTCACGGCGCTCCCGCTCACAATATACCAACGGCACTCAACGGCTGTCAGGGATTGTTTATCATCACCAAGGGAGGATCTATAGGTCTGTGTGATTGAGTGGAAAGGCATGCATTTTAGCAGCTGCTGTCTCTTATAGGATTGGGGACTTATAATTATACTGTACATATACAGTATGTCTCAGTGTTGATTACCTGAGATAAACCCATTGCTGCTAACAAGCGTGGCGCTTCATCGCCAGAAAGAAAAAAAAAAAAAAAAACGTTCCCCCTTTCTCATACTTCAGCAAACCTTGACATTTCCCCGCACAGACATGTCAAATATTTCCTAAGTCCTTTCACACCTTAGTAGACAAATTGGATCAATCTATCAGTTAACCTTCAAGAGAAGGGATAATACTCAAGCACATCTCTAAAACATAACCCTTATAAAGCTGCTCTGCGCACCCCCTGTGTTTTTTCCTCAGGTGACAATGATTCATGTTCCACTCTGTCCTCAGTACTTTGAATAGAGGAACAGTCTGAATACCCAAAGGAACATTTCCCTCTACCCCAAAACACCAGTATCTCCATGCGAACAGAGAGGAGCGACAGCAGGTAGACACTCAAGTCTCCTCCTCTCCACATCAGAACCGTGATGTATCAAAACTAGTCTCACAACCGGTGTCACCACATCACACGGCCACAGGATCCCAGTGCAGCCTCGTCCCAGAATGCAGCAGCTGTAGAGGCCGTATCTCAGCAGTCATTATTTCTTCAGTAGTTAGTCTGGCTCTGTGAGCGCCAGGTGCGGGGTGGGCCCCCCAGGATCACTGGAGAAGACATGATCAGAAGTTGACGGGGGGCAAAGACAGAGGCGGTCGGGAAGAAGCACAGAAACACAAACAATACTCGAGTTCAGAATACAAATGGACCATTCTCTCCCTCCCCCCCCCCCGTCTCTCTCTCTCTCTCTCTCTCCCCCTCCCCCCCGTCTCTCTCTCTCTCTCTCTCTGTATCTCGCTCTCTGCTCGCTTGTTTTCTCATCATGTCTTCATCCTAAAGGCAAAGATGAAAGAGAAAAAAGGTAGTTTGAGAGGCACTGAGGGCATATGATGTTCTGTCAGCTGACAAATGTACATAATTCAGGCCTGTCGAATATACTTCCAGAGTAGGCAAGGAGATAAAGGGATACACACACTTTGTCACATCAAACAGTGCCACTTGTTGACAGTATTTACATCATTATCAGTTACACATGGCTTCCTGTAGTCTTCACACAAATACCATTGAAATTGTGTGTGTGTGTGTGTGTGTGTGTGTGTCCTATCCATTATAGCTGAAGGTTTAGTCAGGGAAGCAGAGAGAAAGAGCAGTTAAGGTGAGCAGTATCTGGTGTATATTCCTGTAACAGTCCTGTGCTATGTACTCTAGGACTGTGTCTGGCCCTGGGTCTCTGTAGCGTGCAGCTGGGAGAGGTAATGGAGACTACTGGGAGTCAGTTATCCTTCTAGCTGTCTTAGGAAGAAGCCCCGGCTCCTCAAATCTCTGCCTTCCCTCCCGAGCTGTGACATGAGCCTTGGATGTGGCGCTGCCTGTCGAATGCTTAAACCCAGCCAGCAGAGCAGGGCCTAATGGACGCTGGGGGCAGCAGTTCGGAGCATCAGAACCGCCGCCTATGTGGCGTTCAAGTGCAATGGGTCACGGTGAGCTGCCCTGGCGCAACCAGAGAACAGGTTCCTGGAGCTCATCGGCTGTCAGACCCAATCCGCAGGGTGCTCTCAGGAGCTCTCTCCACGGCCAATTTACAAGACCGGGTCAGAGCCTTCCCACACTCTCTGGTCTGGGAGACACAGAGAACAACAGTAGAGTAAAGATGCCAGTAAATGAGACGTAGTTGTTAAGGATTGTACTGAAGCGTAGGTCAATGAGAATGTTTTTCTTTTTTTTTTTTTTTTATGCAGTCGCGTATTGATTCTCTTCTTTTATTTAATCAGATTCATGTGCCTTAATATATTTCATGGCATAGTTCATTACTTTGTCAGTTAGAATAGCTGCATTTGGGTGTAATGTATTTTCATTGACTGTGGAGTTACTGTGGTTATGCAGTATTCCATAATTTCTTTCATGGAAGACAAGTTTTCATTTCCCATTAATCGGAATCCCTAGTCTATGAGATAAGCTATTAGCAGTGTTGGAGTCAGCAGATCCCTCCAGTAGAAATGAGGCATTAGTAATGCCCCAGCAGCTCATACAATACATGGGAAACCTCTGGATGAGTTTGATCCTTGAAAGCAATCATGGCTGGATGATCATGAGTCATCACAGGGTTGAATCCCGCTGAGGGTTGGCAGATTCCTTTACATGCACATCACAGCTTCTAAATGTTTTAATGAAAACACAAAGGTAATGGCTCTAAATGTCCCTGTTTGATAGAAAGGATGCATGGGACCTCATGCATGATCAGTGCATGAAGGGTGAACCCCCTCTCATCTCTGTGGTCAATTGCTTCGGTCAGAATAAGAACAGAACATAAAACAGAACTGTGTTTTGAGTATCAGACTTGAGGATGTGGCTATCCTACTGGGCACAGCTCCAGGCCCAGATGTGTGTCTCCAGGCGTAGGCTGGGTCTCTCCCCCCTTCTTCCCTCATACTGAAACCATTATTGGGCCAGGGGTCAATGTATCACACTGGGAACGTTTCTCTCCTTCCCGCCCCCACTACTAGACCTGGGACGACTACAACCAGCTGCAAGGGGGTTGGACAGGTGACCTTGGAGAGTCAGAGAGACAGTTAAACAGTTTGAGGAAAACACATATACTCACACAGGCATTTACACAAAACACACACACACACACACACACAGACGCACTGTGATTTCCATCATCATCATTATCATTAGCAACCCCCCCCCCCCCCCCCCCGCCCTCCCCCCCCCCGTTTTCATTAGGCATGATGATGATTGCATGGATGAGAGGAGGGCTCAACCTCTCCCCCAGCTGCAGCTCCATTCTAATGGCCTCACCTTGGGTTTGGGAGTGGTGCTGGTGCTGGAGAGACGGTCCCATTGCACCAGCACTGTGAAGGTCAAGCTGGGTATGAACAAAGCTGTTATACAAACGACTTCAATAGCTTGTGTTCTCAGAGCGAGGGCAGCTTACACCTATACAGTCCACACACGTGAACGTGTGTGTATTACCCACATCTCTCAAGATCAATGTGAGGCCCTTCTCTCATGACTGGATGAGTACATACCCAAATTGGTCCTCTGGTAATAAATGGGATCTGATGGAAGGGCCGCCGACACTAATTTTCTAGACCACATAATCAAAATCTGCTCATCTGAAAATCCTCCCTGTTTCCAAATTTGGAATGTACATTAAGCACTTATCTCGATCGCAGAGTCTTTGTTATGCTGTGCTCAGATTCAATTTGTGCACTTTTTTTTTATTATTATTATTGACTGGCCTAACCGATCAATGTGGGTTTGCCAGCTTGAAAGAAAAAGAAACAATTTCAGGTCCCAGAGTGAAAGAGAAAAGAATTGCCTTTTTGAGAGTTGGAGCACACTTTTGAGATCCTCGATTGAGGGAGGAGTGGAGAGAGGGGTGTATATCCAGACGGTAAATTGACTTCAGAGAGAGACCAATGTTTAGCCCTAGTCAATGGAAGAAATTGGTCACAGTTGGAATTCACTGGTCAAATGGTGTTTTCAAACACTGAGTGTGCTCTCTATTTTGGGGGGTCTCCTTTGTTATTCAAGGTGTGATGGGGCCAGGATCAGGGTCTTTTTTTTTAAGCTACCCAATACCTTGCCAGAGGACATTTAGTAAACTCTGTGTCCACTCACCCCCACTATCTCTTGTTTCTTGCTTAATACATTTTTACTCATCCAACAAAACAATCCTCAGGGGAGGATTCCACATCTGTTTTCAGTTTTGGTTGGTGAAATTGAAAGAGATACAGAGCTTCAAAGGCAACCGACCCTGGAACATATCTGGCTATTGTGCTGAAATGCATGCTTGGAAGCTTACAACCCTATATGAAAGTTCTCAATGGCTCTGAGCAAAAATGACCCATTTCACCAAAGCACAAACTGGTCAGAAGAACGCAACACAAACATAAATAACTCCATATAGTCTTAAATTGGCTTTCCACTGTCATATGTTACTTATCATTTAGCTTCATTAAACGTATGACACATAAAATAACAACATTGTATCAACCTACCCTACATAGTACATTAGTTTAGTGATGACTTTTGTGAGTGGTCTGTGTTGTGTATTAAGGACATATAATAACACAAACCACTCAGGCACTTGTACAACAGAACACCAGGCCTTTGTAGCCAAGGCAGCCTCAGTGAAACCAGATGTATTACAAACAACAGATCTGGTTTGAAACACACTTCATTTCTCATTTTCAGTATTGCACATTGAGAAGTGATAGCTGCAGTGAAGCAGGTGAGGCAATATCGAGGCCTTCCATGGCTCTCCCCCCTCATCAGAATCCATCTCCTTTAGAGGGGCTGGCAGCTCTAGTGGCTCAATCCCCAGCATGAGTCCCAGAGATGGAGGACAGAGCACATGTTTGCAGGCACATTGCACATTCGGGGGAATAAATTGGCCCGCAGACAGCCAGACTCCACGTTGTCTGCTCCACTCTATGTCGCGGCTGCCTTTAAATACATGTGTGGGAGACTTGTCATCAGTGTTTTATTTTCTTTTTTTTGTTCAAGGCCTCCTCCTTGAAGGCTGCACACTGTGTTTCTGGTGGCTGCACTCTATTCTGCTCTGTGGGATTTAGTAGATAGTCTCGATCTGTCCGGAAGTGAACATGTGGTAGTGTTTAGCTTTGTAAGGCCCCAGGCCCTTCTGGCCGCCTGTAGGGAGATATCACATGGAAGACGACCAGCAGAAAGATTACGGGCCAGTAAACAGACTGAACGCCCAAGTGATGAAGAACTCTGGGTATCAGGAGCCTCCCCTGGGCGAACCTCGCTCCAAAACTCACATACAAGGCTTACACAGACGCCAAGCCTTCTTCAACTAGCCAAATCAGTTTTCTATTGCATGTATTTATGTATTTTTTCAATGAAATCCCTCAATCCTTTGGTAGACCCTCTTGGCTCTCTAACAAGCTGTTATACAGTACTCCCCTTCCTCCGTTAATGAAATGTAACTATTATGCCGGTCTGGTCTCACATTCATGTGGTTATATTGGCAACAACGGAGCATTTATGTTATTGTTTAAACGTGATTGTGAAATAGCTTTTCCCTCCTCATAATGCACTGTACTTCCCTCACTTGTAAGATATTGACTTACAACAAGGTGTTGTAAAACTACAGCCTATTTATATTACACTGACACATTCATGTAGTCTCACTTGCATGGTCAAGATCAACCATGAAACATTTGACCTCCTTTCTCCTGAGAGGCCCATCTGGTCCTTCTTTCAACTATGCATGTGTTTTGTTCTGAATATTACAAGGACCTGCTGCTCTCGAGACATCATTCATTTTTCAACAGCATTTGTGTCCAACATGTGCTCAGCATGTCTTTACTCTACTTTAATTTATTTTGTGTAATAGGAGTTCCACATAAAATCTTAACGAGCCATCTGTATTACTTGTATTGTGTGTTGGGGTTTCAACAAGAGTTTTTTTTGCAGCGAGGCCCAGCTTTCTGTCTAACAGGTTTCTCCACACGCCCAGGAAAAGCAACACACTCCTCCCAGCTCATTCTCATCCAATGAACCACCTGATCTTGTCAATAGTTGGCGTCGGCGCTATGTACTAATTTTGGTTTCCAAGGAAAACAATTAATAATAGCCAGCTCCTCTCTCTGTTATTAATTTGTGATTAAGACTGCTTTATTGCCATGTGCTGGTCTGACAGACTGTCGTGGAAATCATACATCTTGACGAGAAATGGGTATGCGCTTTCATTGTGCCTGACAGCTCCAGAAAACCTGCCGGCTGCCAATTTCACCCCCTTCCTCCGCCCACTCCAAACAGCTCTGCTCTCAATACAGGCATGGGAGATTGCATTAACAAATGAAAGCTTTCCAAGAGGGCTGGTGTTTGTTTTCATAGTATTACATTTTAGCCATTGGGCAACCAGTAAAACACGTTTAAGCTTCGGCAAGTGGTTTTATCAACCGTCAAACCACACTCCCATAAGGAGGATGAGTGGTTAAGGCTGACTTGGCAGAGGCAAACTTGGACAGCCCTTCATTCCCAAACTCTTGTACGTGTGCAAACCTTTCTTTCTACTCATATGAGACTAATCACAAGTGAAATGAGTGGTTGTTGGTTAGTTTCCCTGCCATGATTTGTATTGAAACATGTTTCTTGAGTGTGCTCTGTTCTTGTGGTTCAACCATCTGGTTTCAACTGGCCACCTATCATTATACTGTCCACACATCCTGGGCACTGACTAAAGCAGCAGTCAGCCTGTGAAACCCCCTCCAGGACCCATCGGTCCACATGGAGAGCGCTGAGGAAACGTGCTGTGTGCGGCATAATTGAATCAGCAAGCATGTAGCAGATAGCAGCCAACACCTTCCCTGTGTTGCTGCCGAGCCTCAGCGCCCAGCGGGAGGCAGGAGAGTATGATCGGGCAGTATCAGATTGTAATGTGTCTGTTTTAGATTATGAGAGGCGCTGTTTTGCGTTTAAAGCTAAGACGCTGACGAATGTGTGGGGGGGTGTCGTGCCGAGAGTGTGAGGTACCCAGGTGGGAGATGCAGCTGGCAGAAAAAAAAGGGACGGGGGAGAGAGAGAGAGAGAGAGAGAGAGAGAGAGAATGGCTGAACATTCCCCCCACCCCCGCAAAAAAATGTTTGCTTTCCCCTGGGGACATGAGCAGTTCCTGATGTTTTATTTTCTCTGGGTTCTAGTTTCTGTGTCGGAGGCTCTGTCTTCGTGAGAAGCTCAGCGAGGTTCTTGGATCCTGGCCACCAAGCTGAGTAAAAACACACTTGGTTCTTGCACTAGTTCGGCCAACTGGTCCACTGCGCTTGACCCAGGGCATTGTGGGTCTGTGATGTCATCCATCAGGGGACCAGTCATGAGGCATTTCACCACGACTGAGTGGTCTGAATAACATGTGCAGAGGGGAACAAAAACAAGAGTTTATGATTCACCCTGATATGCCATGAAATTAGACATTTTCACAGCCCTTGAAAATCAAGGGCCACATAAAGACATTCCGGTTTCCCAATCTCTCTCACAATGCCCCCACACACATCAAATCGAATAAATTGTTTTGTATGTAATTTGTTTTTGTACAGTTGTTCTACAGCCTTCTATCCATCATTGTTTTTAACACCCAAGTGTTCTGCGTAATCAGCCTTTTATCAGATTCACAATGAATGTGTGGCCAGTTCTTATTCAACACTCCTCTTGAGTTCCACAGACCCAAACAATAATACACTCCAAAGCACCTACCCACACAACATTCAAGGATAGACTCACCACCTTACTACAATGTTGAGTTGGTAGTAAGGAGGGGCACTACACTAGCCACAAATCTCACTTTGAGTAGCCTCTAACCAAGGTCTCGCTCTGGCTCTCAATGTGTTTCGCAGAGGTTAAACCATGCCATTGAAGCATTGATGCACACCTTCAAATTCCAGCACAATGTGTAAACAATCTCTTCCCTGAAGTCATGTGTTGACAGCAGCATGGCTGAGGAGGCGAAGGAAGCTGGCTGCTGCTGCCGGGAGCCTCCAGCTCCTCTCTTCTTCTCCTCCCGGCTCAGGAGATGTTGCCTCTTTGATTGTTTCTTCAAATATGCAGATAGTTTCAGGGGAGCAGGTTGTTTGTTCTAGATTTCCTGGGAGACTCCCATCTTGGGCTTAAATAAATAGAGAAGTTGTGATGATTAGTGGCGAGGCGTGCTGCTTCTCCCAGAAGCCATCAGGAGGGGGGAAACCAAGGAGTGTGCTCCCGCTGCTGCTGCTGCTGCTGCTGCTCCTGCTGCATGCAGCCTCTACCTGAGAATGCACCCCACTTCTTCCTCCCCCCTGTTTTCCTTTCATATCTCTGTCCTTCCCCTTATAAAAGATGTTCACTCCCAAGGGCTGGCTCCAAAGGCAAGGGGCTCTCTTTATTGTAAGCTGATTTGTATTGGGAAGTGTCATTGTTGGTGTGTGTGTGTGTGTGCGTGCGTGCGTGCGTGCGTGCGTGCGTGCGAGCGAGCGAGAGAGAGAGAGACAGAGAGACAGAGAGAGCGAGACACACACAGAGAGAGGCAGACAGCAAGAGACAGAAAAAGCCAGAGAGAGCGAGACACACACAGAGAGAGGGAGACAGCAAGAGACAGAGAGAGAGAGAGAGACAGAGAGAGCGAGACACACACAGAGAGAGGGAGACAGCAAGAGACAGAGAGAGAGAGAGAGACAGCAAGAGACAGAGAGAGAGAGAGAGACAGAGAGAGAGAGAGAGAGACAGAGAGAGCGAGACACACACAGAGAGAGGGAGACAGCAAGAGACAGAGAGAGAGAGAGAGACAGAGAGAGAGAGAGAGACAGAGAGAGCGAGACACACACAGAGAGAGGGAGACAGCAAGAGACAGAGAGAGCGAGCATACGTGTGCATACTGTATGTGAAGGGGAGTTAAGGGTAAGATTCACTGACACATAGTGTCACCCAGCGTGAGGAATCTCCCTGACTCACTGTCATGGAGATTGGGTCTGCTCTCCTGAGTCCTTGTCCGACACTTATGGTATTAATGCAGGCTGTGTGCTCAGCCAAGCAGCAGTGTGTGTGTCGCTCTCTAGGATTACGGCAGGAACACAATTATCTCCTTGGCTTTGGGAGGCTGACAGAGCAAGCCTTAGGGAAGGAGCTATGTTTGTCAACTACCCATACACAACACACACACACACGCACACACACACGCACACACACACACACACACACACACACACACACACACACACACACACAGGGGGTGCGGGTGGGTACGGTCTGCAACACTAGAGTGCACATGTATACTACCTGCGAGAGTTTAAAGTGTGTTAGTGTGCTCTCTAGTGTGTTCCTCAGTGAGGTGAATCGGCCTTTCATCACCCATTACCTCCTTTCAACACTTTTCCACTTTCATGTCTCACCACATGTGGTGACCTTTTGAATGTAACTGTGTACATGTGTACTGTCTTCTTGAATACTACTTAGAAAGTTCACCTCAATGTGGTGAAAGGAAACTTGACTTGCCGTAATGACAACAATAGGAATATGACAACAATAAAGCAGACACTGGTTCATGGTCGCCTATGCTTCATGGTCATGTTTGTATTTTTCATACACCCGTATAATTCATAAACTACACATTCAATATGCCTCCTTTCTTTCCTCTACAGTGAAAAAAGACGTGGACGTGACCGATGACAGGATGACGCAATTCAAGAAAAAAGCGAAGGAGCTGCGGATCCTCGACTCTAAGACAGCACAGAATCTGTGTAAGTACCGCAGTAACTGTCCTCAGTCAAACCACTGCATATGTGAGCTCCTTTTGTCCTGGCTTTTTAATGTCAAAGCACCATTTGAGGCTATTACGGTACCTTGCATGTGTCGTACAGACAATGTTAGTTCCATGGTGCCCTCTGTGTCACATACATTAGAAGCATAAATGATTTACTGTATATTTTCACTACATGAATCTTACATTACAGAGTATTCTGTCGCGGCATACACAGGGCTATTAGAGGAAGGTCAAAGCGTTTTTAAGTGCCTGTAATGACAAGTGTTGCTATTTTCATTACACTCATTTACATACACTCCAAACACTTTGAGAGCTTTTAACAGGGATATTGTTTTACCTCAGCTGTAGAGTACTTTAAGTGCTTTCTTGGCAATAGTTCAGGGGGTCAGTGCAGCTACAAATGGATTAAGTCCAAGCCCCCTCTGCTACAATTTGTAGCATAAACACTGAAACACAGGATCAAGAGAGGACGGCAGGGCTTTTGTGTTTGGATCATCCCTAGCAGCAGGTGTGGACCATATGCTGTGAGCAAAGCCATGGCTGTGTCTGCCTGCACCCCTCACCTCAGAACAACATGGTTACTTCCTGTGTTCACTACATAGACAGCCATGCCGGGCTGGCTTTCCCACTGCTATGCTACAGACAAACAGACTGGGCTGGGCTGGGCTGGGTCTCACAGACCTGTTGATCAGCTGTGGGTGGATATCAGCTATCAATAGAAGGCGTAGCCAGCCTCTGGAGTGCCTGCTGTAACATTGATAGCTCATAGTTGTTATTGTTGTCGTTGTCGCCGTCCCTTTCCCGAACCTCCCCTCCTGCCTCCATACCGTCCCCTCTGTCTCCTCATACTCGTCCCTCCTATCCTCTGAAGGTGTGAGGATGAATTAATTTGGCGAAACAGAGGGGTGGCCATGGCACAGCCTCCTGGTGATTAATGAGAGGAGCATGAGTTGCTTTTTTGAGTTGCTCCTCCTTCAGGGTTCTCAGGCCTAGCCGAGATATCCCTTACTTTGGATAATATACAATACCGCTGATAACTCCCCATGAAAAATTCATGGTAAATGCTAAAATAACGGGTCATCTAAACTCCCCCTCATCTTGTCTATCCCTGTTTGTGTTTCTTACTGGATGAACACTGGGATCTGCAACAGAATACGTCAACACAGAATGAATATATTTATGGGTGAAAGATGAATCCCCACTGTCGGGGGTGCACAAGTAGGGGCAAACTGTGTTTGTCAAAATATGCAGAGGGAAATAGCAATGAAACACCAACAAATACCTATGCTCCCCCATCCCCGTTTCCTCCTCTGTGATACCAGTCACGTTGACAGGGAAGCATTGGAGCACCATGTTATCCCTTCTCCATTGTGACTGACAGATGGATGACTTCAACATACATGGGCAATGTATGTTGAAGTGGGTGAACATAAGGAGCACTTAGAGGTGTGTGTGTGTGTGTGTGTGTGTGTGTGTGTGTGTGTGTGTGTGTGTGTGTGTGTGTGTGTGTGTGTGTGTGTGTGTGTGTGTGTGTGTGTGTGTGTGTGTGGAGAGGAGAGGAGAGGAGAAGGTGATGATGACAACTGGTGTACTTGCCATGTTTGATTACAACCCCGACAGATGGGCTCTGATTTGGCAGGAAGTAATGGCAACAAGTGTTGAAGATGTCACCTCGGGTGTGCCACAAAGAGGGCTGGGAAACATGTGCTGTTACACAGCTTCCCGACTCACTTTGAGTCACCCTGCTCTCTCACTAACACCCACTGCCCCCTTGTGTGTGTGTGTGTGTGTGTGTGTGTGTGTGTGTGTGTGTGTGTGTGTGTGTGTGTGTGTGTGTGTGTGAGAGAGAGAAAGAGAGAGAGGGAGGTTCTATGACATGTCGGTTCTACGACCTGTGAAAGTCATGATGACGATGTCTTCCTTATGTTAATATAGAAATGGCCTCCTCTGAGATGGCTCACTGAGCTGCAGTCCAATATTAGGTGGAGACAGGATCCTCCATATCCCCACAGGAATCTGCCTGCGCTCCACATCAACAGTCAACAGCCTGTAACTCACGTCTGCCTGGATACTGACACAGAGCATTTCTGGGATGTGAACTGACTAATCAAGCCAACCTACCCCACCATGCTCCTTGAGCAGCCTCTGACTAACCCACCTCCACCCCCGACATATGGTCCTACAGTCTCCTCTCTGACAGTTTAAGGCCGATTTTTGCTCTAAAAGCACATTACCGTTGTTTTTCCAATGGTAACTTGGGACTAGGTGGAGACCAGTCCAGCTGAAACAATAGAAGCTGATGAGGATGACTCTCTTGTGAGTCTTCCCATCTGCACTGATTTACGGTGAGATGAGCAGAGACCTGAGACTCGGGGTCAAGCTACTCTGGAAATGAAGTCCGCCCTCCTGCATGCATAGTGATCTATTAGTGCAGAAAACATGCAAAATACACATGAAACAACTCACTTGCAGTGTGTGCTGCTTGCCAAGATGGTCTATAGGGAATTATGCTGCCCTGTTATGGCGCGAGCCAAGTTCACATCCTAAAATAGACTGTTGTGTGAGCTTGAAGCATGTTAGATTCCAATAAATAAAGAGCTTTATAAAGCATTAATGATTTGAGAGTTTATGAATATGGCGTTAAATATGTTTGCACAGAAACTTACCATAGTTGTTGTAGTGCTCAATGGCTGTTTATGCTCCTTCTTCCACCATCTTGAAAACGTGATTCCTAAGCCCCAAACTAAACATACTGTAATGTATTCATTTTTGTTCAAAACCCTTCAAAGTTGTGTGGTTGTTGATAAATATATTATGAATGTAGTGGCGGCTGAGTAACACTGAAGATTGAAATAAATTAGTGTTTGCATCTGCCATGGCAAAACTTGTTGAAAGGAAAGTCAGATATCTCACTCAGTAAATGTGTAAATTATGCTAATGCTTCAACAGATGAGCTGAAACTTTCCTGCACCAATTAAAATCTAACAGCATATTAGGATAGTTCTCTCATACATGTTTTTTTCCTCTTCCCACAGTCAAAAATATCCAATAATTTTTTTGTTTTTGTTTTAGAGAATGTTAGCCTATCAACCTCTTTAATCATGTAATGTTGATGCTAGCTAAGTTGCACATTGCATAATTTATGGGGGGCATAAACAGCCTATATGAAGTGTTTTGTTGTCATAGGCTTCCTGTGAATCGGAATAGGTGTTTAATTTCTACATCACACTCTGTCCCTGGCAAGATAGCTCATTTGTTTGTGAACCCACTGTTTTCCGGGCTGTAACACCTCTTTGGGTGATATTGGTTCTCTGTGTTAGCTTTGATTAACACTGTCATCTGATCCAGTCATGATATGGGCATGCAGCAAACTCAAAAAAGGCTACAGCAACTTCATGGACTTAGTGACACACTGTCGCTGGGATTCAGCTGTTCTCTCCTTGACAAAACAAGTTGTTACTGTTATTTCATTTTATTTTGTTTACCTTGACAACCTCCCTGGCAGAGAGGTTGAATTGACAGGAATCAGTGGTAGTTTTAGATTAGTTCCCCTTGAGACTGCAGTACAGGAGATCAGAGGAGAGGGAGAGGATTGGCATTGGGTCCCCCTACTGTACACGAGCAGAGCAGCTGTGTAGGGACACCCCAGCTCATTACCACACCTCCACTGGTGACTACCACATGGACCAGCCGGCGGGTCCCATTCTCCCCTGAGGCTGGCACACTTGGGGACAGGCTCTCCTGCTAATATGGCCTCGTCCTGTCTGGAACTCAGCACTCTCTCTTCATGCCCGTCAAAGTCCCTTCTCACCCAAACTTGGAGCTAAAACAGGGTTTCTACCAATCCCTCATGCATTTACACATCCAATCCCTCATCCACTTATACATTCACAATGGCATTACTTACTTGAGATTGTGTCCTTGAGTTTACCCCCCAGTTCAACCTGGGGTTACAGATTGACATATCAAGCTGTTATTTGGTGGTGGGCGCCTGGAATTGATGTTATTTCTGCTGCTTTCATTGTTACCGACAAATGTGTATGTGTTCTTCCCCCAATTTTCGTCAGGATGACACAAACAATCCAATTGAAGGTTGAAAGTGTATTATGTTTCCCAAGTGACAAGTTTGCTCTGTGGTCATTCTGTCTGAGGAGCAATGAGTGTGGAAAAGGTCTCTTTGAGCCCAGCAGTCTAATAAAAGAGGATGGAGAAAATGACTCCTCTTCCCTTTCTATCACAACAGCAATTTTCCTGGGCTCGTTCCGACTGCCTTATGAAGAGATCCGGGACATCGTTCTGGAGGTGGACGAGGAGAGACTGAGCGAATCACTCATCCAGGTGAGGTTAACCTTGTGCGTGCGTGCGTGCGTGCGTGCGTGCGTCAGTGTGCCTGCATCCTTGACATGTGTGTTGAGTCTATTAATTATGCATCTTTGTACTCTTTAACCCCATTGTATTGCCAAGCCTGGTCTTTTCTGGTGGTAGTTAGACTCAGCCCATTCTCCCAGACCATAGGGACCTCCATTCATCCTTCCATAATAGATGGTCTGGGGCATGGCTTGGCAAACTCCCCCAACTCCACCCTCCTTTCCCCTACCCTTTGTCTTACAGCTTGATTGATGATCGTCCTAAAGGCTCCCTATTTACACATTGTTTTCAGTGTTTTTGTCTCGGAGAATGTAGTAATTTCAAACGGGGCGGGTGGTTTGAGGTAAATATGCATGGCTTGGCAGAGAGAGAGGTTCAGGCGTCATTGATATCAGCCGCCCTGCCCTATCGTCACTGTTCCCACAGCCCCTTCTCCTATTGTCTCCCTGTGGGTGAAGTAGGAGGTGTAGAACGCAGGACTGAGGAGTGAATGAAAGAGGACTCCATTTGAATGTAATCTTGCCAGTCTGTGTGTGTCCTGTGTGTGTGTGTGTGTGTGTGTGTGTGTGTGTGCGTGTGTGTGCGTGTGCGTGTGCGTGTGCGTGTGCGTGTGCGTGTGCGTGTGTGTGTGTGTGTGTGCGTGTGCGTGTTTAGAAAATAGACCACTATGAGGTATCATTCCTGTGCACTGAGCAGTGTTTTCTCAGGCTGACTAGTACACTTGTCTTGAGGCCCTTTTTGTACTGAGAAGTAGATAAGTCCCTTGTAGCTATATGTCACTTCTCCCGACCATCTCAGAAGCTCTCCCTAGCCCATAGAGAGGGTGAGGATTATTTGGAGTATTTATATTTAGATGTTCTCCCCCTGCATGACTGTTATTTTGAGCAGTGATAACCTTTAATTGGCTGGCAATCTGGCCGGGCAGAGGGAGTGTGGAGCAGGGGGAGCGGGAGGCCCTTCGCTTTGTTGAGGAGCAGAGAAGTTAACACCATGACCTTTTACCATATGCAGCCTCTCTGCTGGGGAGAGATTCATCTGTCAACAGCAGGAACCTATCTCATCCCCATCTCATCCCCATCCCTCGTTCCATAGACCGTCAGACGAAGTGGCCCTTCCATCATGTCTCCACTTAAACCCCCAGCGCTTCATGTCACCCAAAGTGCAGCAGCAGGGAGCCATGCTATCTCTTATGGGCTGTGGTTCAGGCAGGCTTGTAGAACGGTGAGAGGTGGGTAAACATTGATGTCTCAGAGGGAGAGGAGGAGACCAGATACAGGGAGAGGAGAGATAGAAGAGGGTGACGAATGTGTGAGGACACACACACACACACACACACACACACACACACACACACACACACACACACACACACGGCTGCACACAAACACCATACAGTGCTGTATAGTCTAGTCAGGGCGGTGAGGGGACAAAATGAAGGTCACACTCACACTGCAAGATGGAGGCAGAGGAAGGGCAGCTGAGAGATGTGAGGCTTTATATGAAGAGGGAGGTGGGTCACAGGGAGGGGAGGCTTCATTTTCTCTCAGCTCCTCTCTGTGCTTGTAGCAGGAGTCAGAGGTCGGAGTGAGAAGAGCTTAGTCTGGCCCTCCTTCATTCAGTGTGGTCAAGGAGATGTGGTGTCTCAGAGGACAGCTGAGTGTGATCGGCCCCCTGGTCACCCTCACCCACCAAATTGACCGCTTTGGAGGAAAATCTGACAGTGGCCTCAGGCAAACTGTGGCTCTGTAGTCCACGCATGTACATACAGATCCAGTACGTTCATCTCTGATTAATATGAGCCCCATTCCCACAGCACCACTCCTGCGAGGAAGAGTATTCATTGAAAATCAACTCCAGGTTCAATAGGTCACCTCGGATTCTTATTCTTTTGCAAGGAACAGCGTGGGATGTGGAATGGAAGGAAGGGAGGGGGAAGAGATAGAGGAGGGAGGGAGGGTGGGGC
>NC_139669.1:4459268-4524268 GCF_951799395.1 Argentina silus
TAGGACACAATGGATGGTTCCTGTCTTCCTTAAACAGTGCCGTGTCCTTCATGTTGCTGCAGTCAACCTCCACCATGTTGTTTTACACCGCACACCCTCCCTGTCAGCTCATTGCCACGTTACCCTGGTCTTCTCCACGGCAACAGCCTTTGCAGCCGAGCCACGCGATTGGCTGCCACCCCGTAGGGGCTTTTGTCTTCACCCTTGCTTGTTATTATTGTTTATCTTGTTTGTCAATCACCTAGATCGCCATGGCTCATCCATATTCATGGGCCCCTCATTACCTGGCTGGCCTGTTGGCTGCAGGGCCTTGTGTAGCTGTTCCAGTGCCAGCCTTTGTTCCAGACCACTAACACCAGGTGACTGGAGCGGCCCGGCACATTGTGGAGCGTCATTTGCATGGTGGAAAGTGCACATGTGGGACAGGACGATAAGTATGGCTGTGCATCAGGCCTACTGGATTACCGCTTAAGCAGGAGAAGCTGGCCCCCCCCTTGAGTTTAATTGATGCTTTATTTTTCGCACGGCACACCGACCCCCTTCTGCATCACATGCTAATTCAACAATGAAATACATTATGCGGATCAAGGGTGAAAAAATACAATAAAAAATACAAAAAAACCGGGTGCTGTATGGAATAAACAAAGCCAAGATAGGGCTAGGGATCTGGGACTGGGCTGCCTCAACACTCCATGAGCTCCAGAAATGATGGCCAGGACCCAAGGTACTACATGTACTTTTCACTGATCATCACCGCACTGGTGATCTGTGACCAGGGGCCAGGCCCTGTACTTTGTTTCAAGGACTGAACACTGCTCAGGAACAGGATGCACGCACGCACGCACGCACGCACACACAAACACACAGTGCATAATGTCTCTCAAATGCTACATTTGGATTTGGTGGACTGAATGCGAGTTCACTGAGAGAAATTCATTCATTTGGCAGATCATAGCTATCCGTCTATATTCCAGTTATGTTTGCTACTGTATCTCTCTTCATTTGGCCTGACGTGATTAAGTGATAGTTATATGAAATGAAAGTATGGCATTGTTTTATTGTAGGCAGGAGAGACAGGTTAGACATGTCCAGTATTTCACCTCAATTCCATTTTAAGAGACTAGTCACTACTTGAGATGTCACTGACTGTAAGGTACACGTACTTCATGTAAAGGTCTCACCCTATGGTGTCATTTCGGGGTGACAGACTGTGCAGGCCTTCATCAGACATCGTTTATTAAAGGGCTGTCTGTCGGTCACCTTTATAATGACCAACTCCTCTTCCCCTTGGCTGTTCAGTGGGAGCCAGATCCACAGGCATGACTCAAGGCCTCACAGCTGAGTCAGGGGGAGAGGCTGTTTCATGCCAAGTGGCCAGAATCACACACACACACACACATATGGTACTGTAGCACAGAGACACACACAAACACACACACACACACACACACACACACACACACACACACACACACACATTGACAGTAACAGTAAAGTAGTAGCACACACTTATGTCTATGAGAGCCCTCCACTTTTCTTGTTAACTTCCCATAATCCCTCTTCACACATTCCATGGCAAATGTAACTGTTCAGGTGTGCACACTCCCATTTTTTCCCAATTTCTTTTGAAAGACAAATTTAATGTCACGCCAGGTCTGTCAGCTTCGCCAGTTCCATCCCCTACCGCCCCAAAACTAATCCTTTATTTTATTTTTTTCATTTCTCATTTAGTTTAATGCGATTTTGGAAATCTGTCACCCTTGATTTGTCGCCTGTCAGTCTGTTGTGGTACCGTAGCTATAGCGATGTATCCTGTGTCAGATTGTGAGGTGTTGGTTTAGTTTGACTGGAGATCCTGTTAGGATTATGCTGGAGTGCTCTAGTCTAGATTAGTCTGATGTAAACAGTTCAAGCGACATAGTTGTCAACCTCAGTAGCTACAGTGCACCCCAGTAAATCAAAATAACTATAAGCCCTTAGAATGCATTCTGAGGTGATATTAACTTCTTTGCTTTCTTTTTTTCCTTTTTTTTTTGGACAAAGGCCATTATAAATCATTTTGAAAACGACTTGAAAACCTTTGGAAGTTTCAAATTAAATTTGAAATCTCAGGACTGTACTTTTTCAACTGCCTGTTTCTTCTTGCTGTGAGCATTGATTAGGAAATTAAGTGTGAAGTGTTGCAGGCAAACATATACATTGATAATTGATGTGTGGTATCATTTAGTCTGGAAAGACAGATGCTATGACATGATGACATGTTTGTACACTCAGTTAATTCCCCTCTAAGGAGTATTTCCATAGATGCTGTCATGAAGATTATTCATGAGGATTTGACATGAAAAAACATCTGTTGAGTGACATTTGCAATAAACGTGTTACATCTATGCTCTACAGGTTTTAAAACAAAGAACCATAAGAAAACAAAATGGTAGTTTTAATTCAGGTTGCCTTTGGAAAGACTACACATGATTCGGTAGTCTTGTTTTGACCCATATCACTAATTTGCATAATGTGTAGACAATGTTAGGTTGTTTTTGCACACATCATCTTTGTCAGGGAATTTGTATGCCATGTGTTACTTGCCTAGTGCCAAACCATCACCCCCCGCCCAAAAAAAAAGCAAATAAGGGAAAAGGAAATAAGAAAAAAAAGTATTCAGTGTTTCACTATTCGTTTTCAAGAGAAATAAGACAAAGTTGAAAAAAGATTTTTTGATGGAACTGCCACGAATTCAGTTGAAGAAGCAGATTGAGACCTCTTCAGAAGGGTTCTTGTTTGAATGTTCTTTGGTATCGACTCAAACAGAGGCCTTTCAGCCGTTCACCGTGAGCTCGGCAGAAAGCCTGCTGAGGTGTCACTGCGGGATGACGACAGGCCAACGTTTCACTTCATCACAGAACACAGGGAGAGAACCGCATGCTCTGACGCCTCCCAAAATTGAGGAGAAATCAATTAAAAAGAGAAAATCGGATCTGTCAAACACATCTAAAAACAGACATGGCCACTCACTACCTTGAATGGAAAGAAAATTCCTCATTTTTTTCCGTGGGTTGGCCCCCCCATGGGGCTGGTAGAAAAGAGAACAGAGAGTTATAGCCTCCTGTATACATCTGGTGAGAGTCCCCCTGATTTCTCCTGCTGTTTGAATTCTTTGAGTTTAATAAAGAGTTTATTGCTTGGAGAACATTTTTATTGATTGCGCTGTCCCTTTGACTATAATTTGAGATGTGTTGATCTCCCTGACTTCCCTGTTGGGAATATGCCCTGCTGAAAAGAGAATCTGAGAAGTCAGCCACAGGAAAAGTAGATTTCCGCAGCAGAGGGAGGGGAAAAGAGTGCTTGTTGGTTCACATTCACTAGCACACCGTTGTGTTCACCCGACACCAGTCGCTCTTATTGACATGTTGTACTGTATTGTATGTCAGTGTTCAGCTCTATATTATCATTGACCACTTGATAGATGATTGACAGGGACATAGTTTCTCTCTGTCAGTCTATCATAAGGTATCGGATATATATCAACAATACTTGCCAAATCGTGTTGTGTATTGTATTGAGACAATTTGTTGTGATTAAATATATTCTTGTATTTGTTTTGTATATTGTGTCTGTCAGTAAGTCCATGTATGCCGGATGCTGCAGAGTGTTACTTGCTGTTTTCAAAATCAGATCAAAGGAACTGTTTTGAGTGTACTCCTAATGCCCCCCATTTAACTACATTAACTTGGCATGGGTCGTCATTGCCTGTGAGAAGTGGAATAGATTAAACCGAAACAGCCTGACAGCCACAGAGATCAAAGTGTGGAAGTAAAAGCCCTACAAATACTGTCATCCTCTGCAAATGTGTCTCTAACCGTAACATGGATCTTATTGCTCTTGCTCTCTCCACTACCCTGTCATATAGTTCCATGTCTCAGACTCAAACATATCAGTCAACTTCTTGACAAAGATAGAAGTAGCTGCCTTTCTTGTATATATGGTTTCATAGTTATGGAAAACAAGTCCCCAGACATGACTTCTGTCTGTGTTTACGTCAGTGGTGATATGCATAGCCTTTCACTCCATCCGGAAGCCTAAATAAATGTGTGGTGATTGTAGCAGCTCTCTCATAATCTCATCCAGACTCCTGAGTGTGTCTGGAGGCCTGCAGTGAAGAGTCTGGCCCAGCCTCATCTGCCCGGGCTCCCACTACGCCACACATACCGCGCTGCTTTTGTGTCAATTACGCTCTATGGGGCTTCTGATAATTAACTAGATGACAGACACATGAAATAACAATCACAAGGAGAATTCCATCTCAACTTTCTACCTCAACCCCTGCTTCAAGTCTGATATCTGCCTCCACTCCACAGTGGAGTTGTTAAAAAACGCTGTTAAAAAGTGCACGCAGACGAAGGCCACAACAAACCCTTAATTGCTTGTCTCTTCTCAGCAAGCGGCAGCAGAGGAAAAGAAGCCCCAATAATCGGATTCCCGGAGCATTAGCAATGATGATTGCTGGGGCTGAATGGTTTACTGCTGTGTTGCTGCGTTTCATTCTGAATCAATGATACATTATTGAGAAGAGCTTTGTTCTTCAGCCCAACTGCTAGAATAATGTTCCTGAAAGTCCAAGACGAGGGGGCGGGGGGGGGGGGGGGGGGGGGGGCATAATCCCTCGTAACGTGGTGGATATTTGATGCTCGACTGCGGCTCCTCCTACTGCCATGCCCACAAAGCTCTCCAAACCGTTATTTCATTTACAGTGGGAGACAATGTAGCAACCATTTGGGCTAATTCATTTTGTCCTCCACAAAGAATTGTTACCATAATCTTTTATATTGAATTTCGAGACCTTTTTTTTTTTTTTTGTATACTAGTGCAGACCTTTAAAGTTCTATTTTGTGGGTTATACTCTTACATGTTTCTAGTTGCATTGCTAGCATTGGGAGTCTTGTTGTCAAAGCACCTTACAGTATGTACACACTCAAGTACGTCAAAGGCATGCATATAGACCCATGTATTATGTCCGTTGAAGTTCTCCTGTCCATGATCAGTGAAGGCTTTGTGAGTAAGTGAGTAAAGGCTTTGTGAGTAAGGCATTTCCGGTATTGTAGACTTTAATTAGAAAAGCTTTCAATTGTAAATGAACACAGTCCTCTTCTAACCTCCATAGCCCACACTGGAGTTATTGTATCCTATCCTATAGCCATCAATAGAGATGTTGAATCCCCAGGGGAAGGGGTGAGATGCCATTGTTTGCAGGCAGTAGACTCTGGACTGTGTAGTCTGTGATTGCTGCTCGGTTCTGATCCAAGGCTGTGTGGTCAGCCAGACCCAAGCCCAAGCCCAGGCCAGTGTCTGTGTCTCTGTCCGTGTCCCAGTGTGGTCACGTGACCATGTGACCCAGTGCCAGTCTGCTCCTGCTGTCTAAATTAGAAGAGCTAATGAGGGACGGAGCATCCAGAAGATCAGGGAAAGGGCACCTCTCCTCCTCTTCTTCCTCCTCCGAGGAGAAAATGAATGAAAAAAAAAAAAAGGTCGCTGTGCTTCATTTCATTTACTCAGCTGACCTTTACATGCACAATTAGCATTTAAGGAAAATGAAGCTTTTCTCCCTACCCCCTTCCCCCTTCTCCTCATCTTCCTCACTTTTACGGGCTTCTATGGTAATTGCAAAGTCTGACAATCTTTGCTGAAAGTCAAAATGAAAAAAAAAAAAAACGGGTAGTGTAATCTGTTTTATGGATGGCAAATTGCCAACATTTCAAGTCAACTCTGAGGTAAACTCCCAAGCCACAATGGGCGTCCAGTTTAATGGCTTCCTTCTTGGTATGTTTGAACTGTGCTTGCCTGAGCTCAGAATTAAGTTGTTCCTGCTGAGGTAAATACATCCAGCAGAGAGCAGCTATTACATGACCTTTCTCCAACTTATCTTCTTGCCTGTCCACCTGAATGTTCGCTCTGTATGAATCGTATTCCCACCGAGACGTACTAATGCAAAGAAATATATACAGGAGCTGATATTAAATGTTTATCTGAAGCTTGTCAGATCCCGAAGGTGAAGCTAATCTGTTTTCTCTATGTATACACTGATACCTCGTAACCAGCATGCTTGACTTATGTTGATGTTAACTCTTGTAATAATGGTGTTAGGTGTTTAAAATGGTGTTAGGTGTATTAAAGTATAATTTATGTGTCTCTCTATTGGCTTAGAACGTATAGTATATACTGTAAATAGACATACAGGCAGGAATGTCAGCTGAAGTGTTAGACTCTATAAGATGTTTGTCTGTACAATATATCTTGGTGTGTGCTGTTTGGAGTCCTCCCCTGTATGTGAGCTGTGTGAGGTGCTCTCTCATCTCTCCTTCCCCTGGGTGCATTTGCGTGTCCCTGAGGAGGCAGGCGTGGGGCAGCCGCCGTACTGACGGGAGCTCTGCCTCTGTCTGTGTGTGTGTTTGCAGAACCTGATAAAGAACCTTCCGGAGCAGAAGGAGCTGAGCACGCTGGCTGAGCTGAAGAGCGAGTACGAGGAGCTCTGTGAGTCGGAGCAGTTCGGCATCGTGGTGAGTACAGTACGCTAGGACCCTCGGGGAGCGTGGGCTGTCCAACACACACACGTGTATACTGTGTACATGTGGGTGAAATACATGTGTGTATTGCTTTGGGCCCCCACCCACCACGGTCCTCTCTCTCTCTCTCTCTCTCTCTCTCTCTCTCTCTCTCTCTCATCCATTCCAGTCTACCAAACACACACCATACAACTACCCACTCCTCTCATTCAATGTTGTTTTCCTTTTCTCCCTTTTGACTCCCCCCCACCCTCCCCCTTCTCTGCACACTAGTTCAGTACATGTCTTTTTACTCCCCCCCACCCTCCCCTTTCTCTGCACACTAGTTCAGTACATGTCTTTTGACTCCCCCCCACCCTCCCCTTTCTCTGCACACTAGTTCAGTACATGTCTTTTGACTCCCCCCTCACCCTCCCCCTTCTCTGCACACTAGTTCAGTACACGTCCTGCTCTTCATCAGGGCTTTTCTGCAGAGGCTGTGGTAGGGAGAGGATCAGGAAATTATGAATAGAAGCATTGAGAAAGAAATTTGGAGGAACAGAGAAAGCCTTCAGGCCCTCCTCAGAATCGGGCCTATTCAATATATAAAGAGGTGCAATAATGTATAATTAAAAAAGCCAGGAATATAAAGGGCATTTTTTATGACAAGTCAAATCATGTAGCCTGGTAGTGACTGACAGACAATATTGTTCCATGATTGAATAATAGACTCAGGCTATGGAGCAGCCTATAATAGAGGAGGTGCACACCTCACAGTTGAATCAGAATAGCTCAATGCTATAATACACTCCCTGCCACTATATAAGATTCAGTACTGTTGCCTCAAGCTCTTGCTGAAGTCGATGTTATGGTTATATTTGAGCCTACAGTGATGTATATCACACTTACTACAAAGTCATGTTGAAGTAAGTCTATAAAGAACCTTCACTTTATTTTTTTATTTTTTTATTTTTTTTGTCTTACAATGACATGTTTACAACACAGTGATTTTCCCATTGCTCATTATCACAGTATTTTCCACAACACAACGCTCATTTAGGCTATCAAACTTAGAAGGCGGCAGACCTGCAACTCAATTCACACTCCTCCGTTTCAAAATCCATCCCATTCTGGGAAGAGGTCGGTGTTTCACTACATGTGTCTTTTTGAGGACGTAATGTAGCAAGGTGTGACAGTTCCCCCGTGTGATCACAGTAGAGCCATGGTAATACACCGCCTCACCGGTGGTGAGGTACCTCATCAACACCATGACACACCGCTCCTGGGGGAAATAAGTCACTTTCAGCTTCCTCCCGCTCGAGCTGTCACCAACTTGCCCTCTTTTATTGTGATTTCCTCTTATTATATACAGAGAAATCAAATCAAGGGAGGGTGGGGGAGGGGAGAGGAATGGGGGCACAATGACTTTGGGTTTGACAGACAACTTGCTCATGAACATGAATAAATTTGAGCTGTAATAAAACATCATGGTTGGGTCTGGAGGCTGCCTCCGAGCAGTCGGATTATGCGGCAATCTGTAGAATGTGTCTGAGGTTGCCGCTCCAGCACATATCTCACCGCTGCAACTCAACTTGTTGTATTTCCCTCTTTTCACCTCTCTTTTTCTTTTTTTCCTCCAATGGTAATGCTGTTGCACTCTTCACGCCCTACGGGCATGGAATAAGAAGTATTGATTCGGGCTATATTATTTACAGGGAAATCTGTTTCATCGGCCATGATTTCTCTTTTCAAATGAAAGGTGCAGCTGGGAGATGGAAGGAAAGTGTATGTTCTTGTTTTGGCTAGATATTGTTTGCCGGTCCTTGCCACATGATTGTGTTATCAGATATGGTGCATGTCATTGTTCATGTAGTGACATATCTTTTGAATGCAATACATTCTGTAATGTGGTGAATATGACCACAATTTGTGAGCCAGCAACTGGAGATAGAACAGAACAGAAAAGACTAGAATATTAAACGGTACACTTAAGACACTCCACAAAATGAAGCTGTGCATGACCCCAATGTGATCCTGGTGTGTTTTGTCCCCAGATGAGCTCAGTGAAGCTGCTGCGCTCACGTCTCAATGGCATCCTCTTCAAGCTGACTTTCGAGGAGCAGGTGAACAACATCCGGCCGGACATCATGAACGTAACGTTCGCCTGTGAGGAAGTGAAGAAGAGTGATGGCTTCAGCAAGCTGCTGGAGATGGTGCTGCTGATGGGCAACTACATGAACGCTGGGTCCAGGAACGCCCAGACCTTTGGCTTCAACATCAGTTTCCTCTGCAAGGTACAGGACCACTCCAGAATAGTCACACAAACCCACCATGGATGCCTCTCTCTCTCTCTCTCTCTCTCTCTCTCTCTCTCTCTCTCTCTCTCTTTCTCTATCTCTCTCTCCCTCCCTCATTCCTCCTCCATCTTTGTTACTTATTCCACTCTCTATTGGTTCTTTTTAGAAACTCTGTGATTTGCCCTTAAGCTGTGCATGCAGTAGATCAGACGCTTGCATGGCAGGGGGTAGGGTGCCAGCCACATTCATTATGGCAACTCGTTTTGTAATGAGAAAAACATTTAGAGAAACCAGTTGGTTTTGCCTTGAGCTATACGTGACCGTGGCAACTGTCTGTTGTTGCAAGATGTTGCCAGGCTGTTATCGTGAGGGAGATACAACTACTATGAGACAGGTGTGCTAGTGGCATGGTTTGGTTCTGGTGTGTCGATGTGCTTGTGGGTGTGTTTATGCAGAGAGAAGTAGACTGAACGGGCCTCCCACCTGTAGGTGGAAAGTAATTGAGAAGTTATGTTTAATTCATGTTTGTTTTTAATGAGCAGTGTTCTGTAGCATAGAAATGAATGTGAGAGACGCAGGGACTTGGTTTGTATTTACTGCACACAAGCATTTTAATCACATGACCTAACTCAGCCTAATAAATTCCATATGTTATGGATTTATTAAATACATGATGCATGGTACATTGTATTAAACATTAATTTAATTTAAATGGTCCATGACCAACCATAGTGACAACATATGTTTTCCACATGATATTTGTCATCTCAAATCAATTTAGGTTAAGGACATATGTCTGTATATTTATCTCATTAGTTATTGTGAAGTTAAGAAATAGACAGTTCAAGGACAGTTGTATTGCTATTCATTGTGGCAACCTCACATGTGACCTTAGTTTCTTGCTAGAAGAATTGTAGGAATGTGATACGTCCCCCCCCTCAGGGACAACACACGTGCACACAGAGCTCTGGGGACAGGGTCAGCCATACGGGGGTTAAGTGCATTAACGGCAGTGGTAGGCACCTTAGATATGATGCCAGTAACCTTCCAGTTACCAGCTCACATCCGGCTCCCTCCTGGAGTGGGGATCAAACCAGCAACCTTCCGATTGCTGGCCGGCCTCTCTAACCTCTAGGCTACCTGCCGCCCCGCTACCATACTGAAGGTGATATGAGGCCCTTATGAAAAGCATACACCTCATTGTGACGATTGACAACGATGACCAGCTAGGAACCACTGTATTGTGAGTGATGTCCCAAACACGCTCTCTGTCATAGGTCTTGTTATGACGTACATAATGTGTTAGCAGACAACCATTGAGCACAGTGATGTTCCGCTCAAATGATACTTTGATCAGGGAGGAGACCACAATATCCAAAATAGAAATCCTAACCTTTTTATGACAATACATAACCAATTGATTATTTGCACCATGTACAAAGGCACAATGCAATCCGTGTTAATGTCAGTGTTGAGAACCCAGCCTGGCATTGGTATTCCTGCAGCCGGGTAGACTCAGAGTGAAGTGACTGTGTGGAGACCGGCCAGCCTCAGGGGGCTGATTGGGCCATTATTGATGGACAGGAAAGAAAATGTCCGTATTCTCACTCAGGTCAATCAACTAAATGGGCCCCTGAGTGGTGGGCCTCAGCTACCTAATGGGCTCATCAGGGAGGGGTGATGGTGTGTGTGTGTGTGTGTGTGTGTGTGTGGGGCGGGGGGGGTTTGGGAACCTCTCCACCCCACCCCCTTCCTCTCGTTCTGTTTCTACCCAGGATGGACAGTCCCCCAGGTGCCATGTTCATGTTGTTGCAGTAGCATGGATATTGGCTCCAGTTTTACAGGGACAGTGGTAAATGTTGGTTATGTGTCACCTGAGTTGAGGGTGAAGAAAAGGTTAACACCAAACATGATTGTGCACTGACTGAGTACACTTTTACTTGAGATGTAATTTTCTCTCACATAATGACGGATTGGCTTGTTGAATGGGAGCAGAGTCTGTATTATTCTTGGGTTAGCTGTTGAACATCACAGTAATTCATTTGAGGAGAGCATATTTTGAAGATAGAACATGTATTGGAAAGGAGGTAGTCTGACAATGGATGAGAGACTGTTTTGTTTTCTTATTCAAACTGTTGATGAAACAGAAAGTTAGAAACATCTGTCAGGTAAATTACTCATAACTGTTGAACGTTGAATTCATTGTATTTTATCACTGACTTATGAGGCTTAAACTCTTCTGGCATGTGTTCTGTTCAACATAAGTGAAACAGAAAAGCATACCGGTCTGAGAAGTTATTTGAATGCTTGACCTTGTAACTGTTGGGTCATCCACCTCAATCATAGAGCGGCTTGGTGTCCTTGAGAAAAGGAACATTATGCAAATGACTGCTTTAAGAAAAAAACATCTGGAATTCTCCAAAGGTAATGTCATGAAAAATGACAATGGCCACCAGTATTATCCTTAAAATTACCCAGTAGTATCTTAACCACCCCTCAGGATTGACAGTAGTTGTTAGACAGAATGGGGCCTGACATTAATGTTCTCTGTGTAGCTAGTATTCATAGAAGTTATGTCAGTGAAGAGGAACTTCATGTTTCTTTGATCTGGGAGGAATCCAAGCACACTTTTATCTGAACCTGGAGTGACGTTTTTTTTGTTTTTTTTTGTTTTCATCTATGAAAATTCTGACGCTCCCTGCCTCGGTCATCATCTGCTTGGGACACAAAGGGCATCCAGGCTCTTTTCAGCTTCAGTTAACTTTAATCTTACCGAAGGAAAGGAGGAAAAAGAAAAAGAAAACTTTAGCCTCTCTGCTTTGGATTCTTGACTCCTTGTCATAGGCTTCTCAAGAAAGTAAGTTCTGTGGAAGAGATTTGACATCTTTCAGGAAAGGTAGACTCAGAGGAATGCACACAAAGATTATAGCAACTTCAAATAAAATGAAAACAACCGCACGGGGAAACAGCCTACCACTCAGACGGAACAGCTTTCAAAGCCATAAGCAAGAAAAGGCTTTAAATTAGATATTAACTTCATTAAAACTGGATTCTTCTCTCACCCCTTTGGGGACCCAGCGTATACATCATTCATCCTAATACGTGCCATAGAGTGTGTCTGGAGTGGAGGGGTGTGTGACTAGGCTCTCTGAACAGTCACTGTTACACCACACTGGTTTAATTATGAGCAGATTCTTCTGTTCTTGATCATGCACAAGGTTCATTAAGGCCACTAAATTAAATGGCATGTTCATTTGCAAATTTAGTTTTCATTTTAAGACATTTGTGGTTCACAAAGTCAGCTTATCCTTAGTCTTGTTTTCACTGCAGTGAGAGCCTCTTGAGATCCAACTATTGTAGTAGTATTTCCTTCTGTGATGTTTCAGACATTTTCATCTCTGAATTGTTCAGTAGCGGAGGAGCATTCACTTGAGTTTCCCCTTTTCCTCTTTCAACCAAATCATGCAAGGTTTATTTGGGGAAACCTAGAGATTATTATGATTATTATAATAATGATGTCACACTCAATTCCTTTACTTTGTTATTCACTGCCAGAAGACTGCTTATAGAAATGTATTATTTTAGCCTCTAATATTCAGCAATACTTTGGAGAGATATTACTCATTGCTTATAATCGTGATGAAACAAATCATCAGATGTTGTGTTCTTGGACAACACATTGTCTGCCATCCTCTCTCCCCTTCTCCACCTCTATAACCTGACTATTGCTGGCAGTGTTGCCCGGGGCTCAATGATTTCCACTTGTCACTCTCCCAAAGAAAACTGGTTTTAGGCAGGGACCGAGGTCTGAGGGTGACGACGTCGTCTGTGGCTGCAGTCCAGGCGCACTGGCACTGGCTCTCAAGACTCTCTCACGTGCCAAAGACCACTCAGCCCACTGCCATGATTCCCCGAGCTCGCCCGCTCGAGTGTAACCCCACTTCCCTCTGCTCCTGAACCAGCAAAATGCAAATTATAGCCTGGGAAATATATGTACAGAATCATTGTCGGAGAGGCCATAGAACTCCTTTGGCGGAAGTTAAATTGAGCAATCAGGGCTGACAATCCTTCTGTTGGTGTGAGGGTTCTGTATTCCCTTTGCCACTTTTTTTGTCTTTTTATTAGTTAATTGTTGCTTTATTTATTATTTCCCAGACAGCTCAGTGGAAGCCTATTATCATGCAGCCTATAACTTGGCTCTCCACTTAGAATGCTAAGCATGCTAGAATCAGTACATAAGAGTATACTAACCAGTCAGGGATTTGATGTAATGCTACCTCAAGGCAATTTCTGATATCACAAATTAAATGAAATCCCTCCCTCATGGTATTTGTACTGGGTAGCATAATGAAGCAGCAGATTTGGCCAGATTGTTTTGTGAAATTCACATAAATAGATTGTCAAGAATCAAAAATAATGAAATGAATTGCCAACCAGTATCTCCTTTTTGTGATTGCAGAACTAATGTCTCTATGTAATGTGACTGGTTTTCTGTAACAGTATACTAAAACATTGTTTGCCTGGCTATGGGCAGCTGAGACTGAAAACAACCATGGCTCCCTTAGCTGTACATGTTGCCAGCAAGCAGTAAGACATGTCATGGTCATCCAACCAATATATTTGGACATGAACATGTTTAACATATCAATATCACCGAAGTGTTTATCTCAATGCCTCATTAAAAATGAACTGTTCAATGTAAGTGTTCCTCTGGTAAGACCTTTAGCAGTGTGATTGCTGAAGAGGTGCCTTCACACTGAGAAGAGAAGGAACAAGATGTGAGGAAGACAAAAGTAGGCCTGGGGGGTGAGAAACACGTGCCTCAACTGGAAAATATGTGGAACATCACAACATGCAGCTAATGAGATCATGGACTTGATAATATGACTGCTCATAGTACTGACTTAGCTGTTGAGCAGTATGCCTCAGTAATTTGATCCAGACCTAGTACGTGATCATGGCGTGGGTGGAACCACGAGGGTTTCTGGTGTGCTGAGCTGAGGCTAGTGGTCTTGTCCCTTAACTTGATCTGAGGTTAAAGCAGTTTTGACAGACTATGACCCAGACTAGATATGCCAATAGTAAATGATTGTCATATGAAATAAAATCCAAATTCCATCTAAAGTAGATTGCAGTAGGCTGTATAACAAACACGGATTGATGATGTCTGTGGAGTTGTATACCGTTGAGACATGATACAGAAACCACACGTTAATTTCTCGGTCTTTCGCCGAAGGATGTGTGGGTGAGTGAATGAGTCAGTTAGTGAATGTAGATGATGTGCCCTGACCTCGGCGCAGGCCTTTTATGTCCACGTTCACCTCACAGTGCTACTCAGCTCGCAGTCCTGTCATATAAACGTAATGACTGCCTAATCACCAGAAACCGCAGGGTTTCACAACTTAAAGACAGCGACCTCACTGTACTCAATAAACGTCTGTGGCGTGCTCTCTCTCATCTCTCTCATCCCCTGCCTGGCCCGGGTTAGAGATCCTCGACACCTCTTTAAATCACTTAACGCAAATCATGACAAATAGCCAAGATGGGGGGCTATAAACAGGACAGCCACACTGGCGAACACCATTATCTATGCAATTGTTTATTTGGGTATAGGCTACACTACTGTGCTCACAATACCACTGTTGTGTTGGAAGATTACCAATAGATACATGCTGTGCGTTGTGTCACCTGTAACCTGAATATGTGTCTTCACCGTGTGTCTGAATATGTGTCTTCAATTTAAGTTGAGGCAGTTGTTTGATTATGTTGCTTGAGTTCAGCGTGATAATATAAACCTTGAACATGCTGTGGTGTAAGAAATGCATTGCTCCCTGATTCCTTGATAAGCAAGCAGTGTTTTTTTAATGACGTATTGTTGATCTGAGGCAGCAGATGAAAAACAGTGTTGCACAGAAGTGCTTTTGCATGTGGTAATGACAGTTTGGGGTATAACAATAAACAAATTAAAATTTGAAATGCATGAAATTAAATTGTGATTACCCAATGTGAGCAGATGATTGATCCTCATCTAATGAAAGAGTGTGTGTGTGTGTGTGTGTGTGTGTGTGTGTGTGTGTGTGTGTGTGTGTGTGTGTGTGTGTGTGTGTGCGCGCTCGTGCACATATGTGTTTGCACGTCAGTGTGTGTGTGTGAGTGCGCTCGTGCACATATGTGTTTGCACGTCAGTGTGTGTGTGTGTGTGGGTGTGGGTGTGTGTGTGTGTGTGTGTGGGTGTGTGTGTGTGTGTGTGTGTGTGTGTGTGTGTGTGTGTGTGTGTGGGTGTGTGTGTGTGTGTGTGTGTGTGGGTGTGTGTGTGTGTGTGTGTGTGTGTGTATTATGCAGACACGGCTGACTGTGGGGTGTGTATGGCGGGGATATTGTTGGTATGGGTGCACAGGGGTGGGTTGTGCTAATTAGCTCTCCCAGCATGCAGTTCCAGCAGCACGGCAATCACAGTAGGGAATGAATATGGAACAAGTTTCATATGCACTGAAGTGGAGAAGTTGGCAGTCACACACTACACTATGAACGCACGCACGCACGCACGCACACACACACACACACACACACACACACACACTCACTCAAATACACACACACTCACTCAAATACACGTGTGTGTGCGCGCACACTGTAAACACACACACACACACACACACACACACACACACACACACACACATTCACACACATGCATACATACCACCATTTCACTTGCCCCAACACTTGTGCGTATTGTATTTTCCTACACCAACGTCACCCTGTTCCCAGGCCCTCTGTTGGTAATGAAGATTGACAGCATGATTGATTATCGGGTGATTGGCATCTGCTCGGCTAATTGCCTCCTACTCTGTAAACACAGGGCATCTTGTATGTGTGAAGGACACCTGTGGACAAGGCAGGGAAGAACCCGAATGGACACTTGTTGTTGACAGGTGGGCGGTAATTGTAGTGACAGGAATACTTAGGTACAGTAATTCATTAACATATGATGAGAGTAGTTCCAGTTTGCACATACGTGTTGAATGACGGAGCAGTTTTGTCCAGTATGTGCACTGCATGTCCACAGGCTCATTTCATATTCACGTCTGTGACCCATGAGGCTATCTTGATTAGTCCGCCATTTCAATTCTTTAGGATCACTGGAATACTGTCAGCTTCCTCCTGGTTTTCAAAGTGCCAAACAGCTCTTCATGACACCGCACGCGGAGGACTAGCAAGTCCGCAGATATGAATATCCTTTAATGACCTGAGCTATAAATAACTAATAAGATTCCAGAATTAATTTCTTCAGAGAGGTTGATGGCGAGCAGGAAAATATGTTTTAATTATCCCACTGATACATATGCAACAACAGGGGCTCCATAAACAGTGACTGTGGAGGTGATGGAGTGTCAACCACAGTAGAGTGGGCTTTGGATGATGCAATAGAATATGCTAGCCAACCACTGCATGGTCCATCCACGGTCCTACATGGTCCTTGTAAAAGGAGAACCCTGAACACCCACTACTGTAGTAATTACATTAGGATTAGCATCAAAAGACTTTACACCACCGGCTGTAGTACTAATTTACGTGCGGTCGTACGTAATGTTGCTATAGTCACTTCAAAGTACAAGTCTCCACTGTGTTTTTTGTCAGTCTCATTGTCTGTGATCAGTCTGTTGAGATGCATGTGTGTTTGGTACTTCAGGCTTAATGAATGAGCCTGTTTGAATTTCCACAGTTAATGAACAATGTCTTTTTGAAACCCCCCCCCCCCTACAACACATCATGTTCTCAGTTTCCCCAGCAAGATCTGGTAATTTAAGCACTTTGTTAAAATTGTATTTGTAAAAAGTGCTATTGAAACCCATTTGATTGTGTGGTTACAGTGAGCTAACCTTGGTTATGCCTGCCACCCACCAAGTTCTCTAGCCAACTGAAGCACTGGGATGATAAGAATGTCCCTCCCTCGCTCTGAACCGCCCCTCGTCTGGCCTCATAAGGACCATGGTGGTAGAAGAGGCTAGAAGCGTTGAGTTTGAAGTCCCGAATAGGCCTGGCGTAAGCCCTGTTGAGTGACTGTGGAGAAGCAATTGGCCTTGGCATGCGCTGGCATGCGCTGGCATGCGCAGTGTGAGCCCCAGTGTGGAAAGCCAGCTATTGTCATTTCACTAGATTATAGTATTTCGGGTTCTTAAGCAGAATTATCATTCTTTTTTTACACTTACATAAAAAAAGTTATTCAGAGTTTACTAGACTTAGGAGGCGATATTTGCTGTTCAAAGACGTAGCCTGTGCAAAGCCCATGTTGTTCAGGTGAAAGCTGTGGAAATCGAAGACGGCAGGCGTGTAGTAAAACTGCCTGGGTCGTCAGCGCAGACCTGACATCTTTATGGAAATGGAAAAGCTTTTAATGTGTGTTATCTTTACGCCTATGCTGTTTCTGCCCTGTGTGTGTGTGTGTGTGTGTGTGTGTGTGTGTGTGTGTGTGTGCGTGTGTGCGTGCGTGCGTGTGTGCGTGCGTGCGTGCGTGCGTGCGTGCGTGCGTGCATGCGTGCGTGCGTGCAGGCGTGCAGGCGTGTGTGTGCAGGCGTGTGTGTGCTTGCACGCACATTTGGTTGTGTCTATGTCAGAGTGTGTAACTGCTCAGGTGTTTATTGGTAAACACCACATGGCATAGCGGGGTGGAAAACATAATTCTGTTTAAATAAAGAGAACACTCCATTAGGATTCGGGTGCTGCGTTCGACCTAGTCTTGTTTCGATATCAGCACTAAAGCGTTCATGATGACTTCCATATTAACCGTTACACACACACACACACACACACACACACACGCTTTGGCTTTGGCCTTAGATAAAGGAAAGGGCAGCAATTGATATCAAGCTGAAGATAATTTGCTGCGGAGCTGTGTATAAACTCCTCCTTGTATTGATTCAAGAAACAAGAGAATCAGCTGGTTAGAAAAATAAACATGATTAATGGGAAAGAAAAAAAGCTATCCTGTTGTCAGGACAGCATGGTACAATATGTTATGAACACATATGTACATACACACACACACACACACACACACACACACACACACACACACACACACACACACACTCACACCGTTGCCTTTGTGTGAATATCACAAAGACCTCCCTGCCATTTTGTCCAAAGCATTGAACAAGGGTATTGATTCTAGACGGCAAGCAGCTTTGATGAAAGGATCATTGGGGACGAAAATCATCCGATATTTATGATTTGATTATTGTTGTTCTTCTTCCCATCGGTGAGATTTGGTGAGTCGTTGGAAAGGCTTTGTCGTGGAGAGAGCAGCTGAGCCATGTCCCTCTCTGTGCTTGACATTCTAGCCAGTTTCTCAGAGATATATTGGGAGCGATGTATATAATGGATGCTGGAACACAGCGCCATTTCAAATGAAAACACTCCATGGGATATTCCAATAATAATTCACAAATCCTTTGCCGGACCCTTAGTTAGGATTTCTCTGATATTTCAGAGATGTGGGCTTTTTCAGTGTGCAACCGGCAATCACCCTCTTTGATAAATAGATAAATACCACAGTACGGCAGTTCCTGAATTATGCTTTCTTAATGGATTAATCAATCCCCCGGCTTTCCGTGTTAAGGTTTCACAGCAATTCATTCTACCTCGGAACAATTGCTATATAATCCTGGGCAAGGCTTCTTCACTTTGAAAAGGATACAAAGGCCTCTACAGGCTAAAGAGTTTATTGATCACTGAGAGCCTTTTGAATAGGTAATTATCTGCCAGGATGTGCTCAGATTAATATATTGCCATTGTTTGCAAAGCAAAGTGATAGATGATTCCCTCACCATGCATATCATTTGAAGTAATCCTTGATCATTAGAGTAGGATTACACATGAGGCTGCACAGTGCTGGGCTAGGAGTTACCATCTCTCAACAGACAGTATGGGAGTAGGGGAGGGAGTATAGTGGGAGTTACCATCTCTCAACAGACAGTATGGGAGAAGGGGAGGGAGTATAGTGGGAGTTACCATCTCTCAACAGACAGTATGGGAGTAGGGGAGGGAGTATAGTGGGAGTTACCATCTCTCAACAGACAGTATGGGAGTAGGGGAGGGAGTATAGTGGGAGTTACCATCTCTCAACAGACAGTATGGGAGTAGGGGAGGGAGTATAGTGGGATTTTCTTAACAAGTGGCTCTTACTCGAATCCTGGCACACACACACACACACACACACACACACACACACACACACACACACACACACACACACACACACACACACACACACACACACACACACACACACACACACTCCTAGCAGGTGCTTAATTGGAGCTCGGGTTAATGTCCAGCTTTATATGGCGATTATGGGATGTGTACTGATGCTCTTATGGTTATTGGGCCAGAAGTATAATGGCGTGTTGCATTAACACTCATTATGATCGGACTATGAGGGCATTGTTTATGCCCTTTAGATAGGGCCTGGTGAGTCAGAACCAGAACTCAATCACATGCTTGGTTGTAATCATGTAATTGTCAGTGTCCTGGAGAGTGGTCAATTGAATGATGTATAATCAACTCACACACCTACCCTTTGCCACCATGCCATGATGCTAGCAGGGGTAGGGAATGTTGCCAATTACTTTGAGTAATGTTTAAGCACTGTATCCCACATTTAACACAGTTTAAAATGATACAATATTATTAGGGCTGTGAAAAACATTTGTTGATTTTATTTTTTCTCATTAGTTAATTAATCTGCTGATTAATTACGGAAATATGGCCCTTATTTCTGTGTGTTTATCAAATTCAGCATTGTGTATGTAACAATAGCCGGTAAACAGGAATGGATACATATGATGACAGATTCAATCGACCATAATCCATAATGTTGTTGTTTTCATCAGGTAACAGTTGTCAACTAAAGCATGTGTTGATTCATCGAATATACTTTACAGCCCTACATATTATATATCCAGCATTCATTGTTTCTGAGATATTGTTTGTTTTCAGTGATTGTTTTCACAGGTAAATTCATTAGCACACATGAGACAATGTTACCAGCACGACAGTACGACTCATAATGTGAAACAAAAAGTGTCAGGCAACACATGACATGTGGTCTCTAGTGTGCTCATGTTGTTTCCTGTTTTCTTAGTAAACCTCTAGCTCCCCAGCCCCCCAGCCCCCCCCCCCCCCCCCCCCTCTCCAACCCACATCAAAACAATGTAGCCCGCATGTAGCAATAAAATCGCAATCACAAGACATGTGTTGTAGGGAAGCCTGCCAGAGCTTGAGAGTTTGGCATGGCTGTTCGTAAGAAGGTTAATATCACATCTGCTGTTGCTGCACTGCCGGGCGGATTTGCTGTGCCTTGCTGAGCCGAGCTTGGGGACATGGAAGCCATTTTTCTTTTTCTTTTTTTTCACTCCCCCTCAAACCAGCCATCCTGAAGTCAAGCCTTGACAGCAAACAATCTGTTTGAGCCAGTGAGGGTGAGGGGGGTCAGCCAACCCCTATGCCCTGCCTAATGCAGCCCTCCAGCCCCTGTCTGCTGCCTCCCATCTCCTTCACTCCCCATCTCAAGTGGAAAGATGGAGATGTGAGGAGGAGAGAGGGAGTGGAAAAAAAAAGGAGTGCTGCTGTCTTTGGTCGACTAGCTCTAGGTACTCTATCCCCTGCACGTTTAGAGCTGAAGAGAACCCCGCGGGTTTCTCTAGTACGACTGTACACAGCACACTATCTGTTTCCTATGTTTAAGAATTATTTGTGTTGTCCAAGATTTTTGAACGGTTGTCTCTGATGCACCGTTCACATTTCTGACATATGTGGACAAGAGTGGTAGATAAAGAATGTTGTTTTTATTTATTTATTCCTCCGTTGACACATTGTACGGACGTCCAGAGAGGACATACAGTATGAATGAAAGAAATATTATCTTGTCATGTCGAGATCACAACTTATTTAACTCATGATCACTACATACCAAAAGACGTTTTGTCAACATCACCAAATAAACTGAGTGAATAAAATGAGTGGACAATGTTGACGATAGCTGGACACAGCAGGCGTGTAGCATGTCTGGTGCGGTTCCCCGGCACCCATTTTGGGTGATGAACGGTGTTTGTATAAAAATGTCAGTGAAACATTCCCATTGATATGTTTTATTGACAGACCATAATGTACGGTACAGTCCAAATACAATTAAAGATGTGTCTCCATCGTCCCAGACATACTGTAGCCATAGTATGGTGCGCCTCCCCCATATATATATATATATATATATATACAGTACCAGTCAAAAGTTTGGACACACCTTCTCATTCAATGGTTTTTCTTTATTTTTATTATTTTCTACATTGTAGATTAATATTGAAGACATCAAAACTATGAAGGAACACATATGGAATTATGTAGTACACAAAAAAGTGTTAAGCAAACCAGAATATGTTTTATATTTTAGATTCTTCAAAGTAGCCACCTTTTGCTTTGATGACAGCTTTGCACACTCTTGGCAAGGTGTGTCCAAACTTTTGACTGGTATATGTATGGTGTATATATATATATATATATATATATATATATATATATATATATATATATATATATATATATATATATACAGTACCAGTCAAAAGTGTGGACACATCAAAGCAAAAGGTGGCTACTTTGAAGAATCTAAAATATAAAACATATTTTTGTTTACTACATAATTCCATATCTGTTCCTATATATATATATATATATATATATATGGTGGCTACTTTGAAGAATCTGGCATCGCCTGCTGATCACTCACCGAGCACTTTATATTAAACCAGTTTGAGATGTAATGTTTGGCAACGTTTCGTAAATTGTGGCCATGAAGGGATGTGTATATACTGTATATATAAGGGGATGTGTATATACTGTATATATAAGGGGATGTGTATATACTCTATATATAATGTAATCCAGCGCCACGCTGTTCAAAAATCCTAGGGAGAACCCTGATTGGTAAATATAGTGGATGATATATGTATAATATGTTAAGTTGTTTAACCACTTATTTCAATCATCTTATTTGTGAATACACACCGCTGGAGATAAAGTGTGTGTGCATGTGTGTGTGTGTGTGTGTGTGTGTGTGTGTGTGATGACAATTCAGTCTGCCTGACACAGCCTGCCGCATATGACATTCTTGATTTGAAAGAGCAGACCCGTACTCAATAAAGCCAGGGGGCAAAGGCTGTGTGATTTGCAAGACAAGGTGACGTAGTTCTGCTGTCTGACATAAGTGCATTTTCCAAACTCATTAATTTTCCTCCCCGAAAAATAGAAAGGGAAAATGAAATGCTCAGTGAGAGGGGACTGAGTGAGGAAATCCACGCAGGGATGGATGCATCAATGAGTCAATAGCTCTAAAATTGGACAGGAGTTTTAAAAGGGGAAGGGGAAAAGGATTTGGCTCGCCTGTGCTCTCCTGCCCAAACTCTCATTGAAAGGTCATGCAGAATCTGAAAGGCTGTGCTGTTGTCTCTAATGCACAGCAATGGAAAATGTGCTCCTGGCACTCACTGGACTGGCTTTTTTCCAATTGTGTTCCTTCAGTACATCTGCTTTTATTTTCTCTAACCTTTCACATTGTGTTCCTAAAACCGACGTTATTGTGTGTATGACTTTGGAAATGTTTACAGTATATGTTTAAATCCATCCAGTCCATTCTAAACCTTTTAAACCATACATCTATTTTTGTATATGTATGTATGTATGTGTGTGTGTGTGTGTGTGTGTGTGTGTTCATGTTCTCTTGCAGATGCTTATTTATCAGAATGCCTCACAGGCCATCTTTTAACTGTATCTAGAACTTTCTGTGACCTTCATAAACAAACCGTTCTTCCTCTGCATTGCCCCTGTATCTGCGATTTTCATTTGGTAAAAGCAAAGTATGCCACAGGCACTTCCATAAGACTGAATGCTTACATACCATGACCTTCTTCCCTGATAAATGCATGGATGTCACTTGTTCTTGGATATTGTACAATATAGGAAACAGTATTATTGTTCACGTATGTACACGCAACTCCTATCTAACCATATCACCTCACCTTTCTTTCAGCTTCGAGACACTAAGTCAGCTGACCAAAACACCACACTTTTGCACTTCCTGGCAGAGAAGTGTGAGGAGAAGTACCCTGAGATCCTGAGGTTCCCTGATGAGCTGGAGCATGTGGAGAGCGCCAGCAAAGGTAACCCACCTGCCATTCTCGTGTGAGAGACAGGTATACAATATAATGCAGAGTCAGGCAGAAATATGTGCTTGTTATACGCCATATATGTCATGCTAGCGTGTTGGAAGCGCTCAAAATGTCTTCTTTGGACCTTGCAGACGGTGAGCTATAGTTTCAGCAAACAAGACATAATCCAAACCAGCAATATCTGAATTTTGAAACTACACTCTCATAGGAAATCACAGAAGATTTTCAATAAACATGCAATTTACTCCACGGCTACAATCACTCGCCTGTTGACCGCCACCTTCAGCAATTTACTCCAATGTTTCATTTTCCCATGTTCTTGTTTGACCCCTCAGTGGCTTTTAATGCTCTATTTCCATCAAGAAGCTGTTGATTACAATTGATGTCATTTGCTCTTTTTTTTTCTTCTTTTTCCTTTGTTCACCTCTTTCCCCGACTGTAAACCAAGTTGATCTAACAGAATTCCTCTTTAGCAACATATGGCTGTTTTAAATTTGTTTAAACCTTGCCTTTGCATTATCACATTGATCAGAGGTTATTCAACATGTTTTGAAAGCTCATTTGGGGCCTTCGTTGGCCTGACCTTGGGATATTTACCTTCTGCCCGCCTTATTTTCAGCCAGCCCAATCCCACACTGGTTTACAAGGGGGTATTTGACAAATCCTTTATTGGTTTTTCCTGATGGCTTAAACCGGGAGCTCTGAGGCGTTTTACAGCTTGATTTAGACCCAGCAATGTTTTATAGAGTGACCGAAAAGATTAGGCCCAACAAGGTTAAGAGACTTTAATTAGAGCTGTTGCATCAGATGGAATAAAATATCCTAATAGCCGGAGAGTCCCTCTTAATCCTTGTGTTATGCATAAATCTTGAATATTCTTCCGCTCTGGAAAAGGCCTGTGATTCAATGTAGATGGTACCTGGCACGGTTTCAGTGGTCGATGGGAAGACTTTAATGGACCACAAGGGAGTCATACATTTCAAGATGACCACCAGGAAAGGTTTACAGTCCAAATGGGAAGTATACAGTTGCATGGAGGACGGAAATGAGTGGTTTTAATGCACTGCATGTTATTGTCTCTCCGTCAGCGTCTACCTATCAGTGTCTACCATGTGGAGTGGCACTGATCATGAGAAAACATGGCTTCCCCTTTATTATTAATGAAGACGTGACGTTAATTTCCAAGTGGTCTTATTACCTCAAGAGTAAATGTGTTGCTTTGTTGAATCTTTAAATTAAGCTGTTTATGTGACACACACACATGAAGCCAATCACCCGAGGTAAACCCAATTACCTGTTCATTTCGTCCTGTCATTTACACACACTCTCTCACTGTGGCAGAGACAGACTTGTTTGTCTGACCACGCTGTCATTTCACCTGTCAATAAACTAATTCCACTCTAATTCCATTCTCAAGTATTTGGTGGAATCCCCAGGGCCTTATTTACTTTGTTAGTCAACTAATTGGTTATTTAATCTAATTCAAGTAATGATGTGTTCGGCTGAGGCAGCCACCCATTGTTGAAGTGGACCAGCACAGTATTTATGCTTATAGATGGATGACTTTACTCTCTAACTGTGAATCCTATCAACTCCGTCAGTTCAGGGACAATCAATTCTTGTACATGGTTGTTAGCTAATTGAGTTAGACTGATAAGCAGTTGGTTCACTCTATTCATTATTGAAAACACCAGTGCAGAATGTGAGGAGACGGTTGGAGGAAGAACATAATGCAGATTAAAAGAAGCTCGTTCCTCAGGGGTAGTGAGAGAGAGAGAAATAATGAGATTTTGACAGATCATTTGGTTGCAATGAGTTTGATATTTTGCCTGTTGGTCAGCCAGACAGTCTTGGTTTAAATTCTAAAGCAGTTTATTTGGCTTCAACAAGACTCCACTTCCACAGGTATGCCAAGGATTGAGTCACCCCACTGTAAAAAAAAATAAAAAATAAAAAAATAGTGATCTTTGTTTTAAAGACACTTTTTTCTTGTCTTCTCATTTTTTTTTCCCCTGTAACATGAGACCTCTCTGGTTGCCGCCACTCATGTTTTATTCTGTTGTTTTCACTGCTTTTAAGGGCTGTTTGAGCCGGGGAAAGAAGCAAAGCTGAAATCTCAGCTGTCTAGCCTTGCAAAACTCATTTAATCAGACCCACTTTGTGCTTGAACAAAGGAGAGGGATTGTGGTTATGGCAGACCGCGGCGTGCGTTCTCTCGATACCAGACTGGAAGAGCTTTTACTCTCATGTAGGACAGCAGAGCCTCGCTGAATTATTTAGCGCCATCTCCAGATCCTTTACAAGCTTTTGGTCTTCTGTCAGGTACATTGGTAGGAGAACATGGGAAATAGTTGCTTCCTTAACTCGGTACACAGTTCACCCTAACCTAGAGCAATATTTACTTGTCATCCTGCATTCTCCTCTTGTTTTCACTCTCCTTCATCACTGCAGTGGATTAACTTCTACACAAAAATAACTTGTTATTTTTCTCTTTCTCTTTTTCTCGTTTCTCTTTTTCGTTGTTCTCCTTTTTGACTCCCCTCTATCTCGCCCGTGCCCGACGGCTTGCTGGAATCAAAGTGCCTTTTTGTCTGTTTAGGATGCCACGTCCTTTCACTGCATCCCTGTCTCACTCCATCAAAGCATCAGTTCAGCTCCATGGAGCAATGCAGTGGAATGTAGGGTGAAGCACAGCACTGTAACCCCCCCCCCACCCACACACACACCACCACCCCCCCACCCCTCTGACAACCTATTACAAAGAGAAATTCCCCCAGTGGATGCTAAGCTTGGCTAGTCTTCATACAGGATACCAGCAGGCCCCTAAAAACATGACAAATGTGTTGTGTTGTGGTTACATTTTTCCCCGTGTTCACCTAAAAAAGGACCCCTGCTCCACTGTGGTGAGAAAAACACCTTCTGTTGTGGCATGGCGCTGAGGCAAGTCCACGTGACCTAACCTGTGTACTGCTGGGGGCCCTGAGCCGGTGATTTCTGCTTGTTGCATCAAGAGCTTAGGGGGAGGGGCTGGCCTGTTGGGTGGGGGTGAAGGAGGGGTTCAAACCTCAGAATAATCACAGGCTCATCTACCAAGGCAGGAGCCTGCACACTTAATATACCTGATTGAAAAGAGCAATCAGTTCTGGCTGATTTCCCTGAGAAAGTCTTTCTTTAGTTCTTTTCTCTTGATTGGCCACTCCAGAGAGACTTCTCCCTCCCTCGGTCCCTCGGTCCCTAACCTCTACCGCTCCACAGAGACAGAGTCTGAATCTGTCACAGAGGGCTGCTAGCCTTGCTATTGTCTGCCTCATTGCAGACTAACTCTTCCCTAATCACATTATATTATGGTTTGCCCACTGCTCCCTCCATGTTAATTCCCTAATATTGTTTCCATATAATGTTAATGTTCTGCCTCTGTCATGACAAGTCCAAATCGAAAAGAAAGATAATTGCTAATCAATGATAACCAGATCATTGTACAATCCACTCTGGGTCGAGTGGCATACTTTGGCATTTGCCGGTAATCGTTAATGTGATTCAATAATTCCCCTTCGACCCTTTTCATTGTGTTTGATTGTATTATGTGCATTTGTAGTCTATTACCGCATCTGAATCATACTAAAACATAAGAACAATGCATTTTATGGACATCTATAATTGATGTATCAGTCAAATTAGATTTGACACATCTTTTGTCCCCTAATATATCCCCAGGCCTTTTTGACTAAGATGGCTGGCATGGTTGAAATATTAATCACTTACATGTATTTTTCTTGATGCCTTTGTGTGTATTGTATCATCACATCTGTATTGTTGATTCACATCTTAATCACATCCACTACAGTGCATGCCCATGAAGACGCCACACACTACAGAGATGATTCAGACTGTATGTCAGTGTACTCAAGTGAAGGCTGTTGGAGGTAGAAATCGGAGGACAGCTCATTGTAATGTGTGGAATGGAATGAAGGATGCCATCCTTTGATTTTTGCCTCCACCAGCCTCCCCTGGCGTACTCCCAGGCCACCTACAGTAAGTCTCCAACTCACTGACACACATAATTGCATCTCTTATTACCTCAGACCCTGTGTATCCATAGAGAGTAGCCTTAGAGAGAGAGGCCAGGGGAGAGTCCTGGTGCCAGTAGAGGTCAGGCCTAACTGGAGCCCAGCCCAGCACACAGAAGAGACTGACTCCCCTCTCTATGGACACAACCATCATCAAAGGCTATACCTGCATCAAGGTCACAGCTAATTAGAATCCACAGGATCACCCACAGAGGCAGGGCCAGGCTTATGCTGAGTCTGAAGGTGGGACTGGGACAAGGGGACTGACATTGGTTGTTGTTGTGTGTGTGTGTGTGTTTTTTTGTTTTTTTTTCATTTTTTTTTCAGTAATGCAGTCTTTGTTGTTTTGTCAAACACCTACCGATGTACAGGAGATTCAGCTAAGCGTGACATGCCATTATTTGACCACATGATTTCGGTAACACTTAATTGCATTAACATGATGTTACATATTAATTAGGTAATTGCATATTCGGCCTATATTGATTTTCTAACCTTGTTACTAACCCCCTTGTCAGTACACATACATGTAAGCAGTTATAGCTATATCATTTGTTCTCGTATTATCTTAAAATGCGGCCCTCATTGATGTCACAAGATGAGTGTACTGCAAGTTATGCACTAAGGAAAGGATTCATTGAATCAGTGTCATTGTGCACAAGGCCACTCACTCTTCTTGTTATGGTTGTGGTTTTGTTCCATAATCCTCAATGACAGTAAATCCACGGAATGGAGCCCTTCTATTTCTGTTGGCAGCAGTATGAATCAGGTGCTGTTTTTGATTATTGTCTACCATGTAGCAAAGGGAGCGGTGAAGGTTTAAACTGGATGTTGTGGATATTGCACGTCCATGTAGCTTGTTGTGAGTTATTTTTACCTCCGGTCAATGATAGTGGGTTACGGAAAGACATTATGCACCAAGCTTTTCCGCAACCGCCACTGCCTTTGTTGATGAACATTGAATTAGTATGTGTTTGTTGTTGACTGATGATTTAATAAGGGGCCATATCATCATGTGCTGTGTTCTTCATTTGTCTGATTGCACCTATCTTATATTCCAACAATGGACGTTGATTAGCCATGTAATCAACCAGCGCTCTGCTGCAACTCGAACAGTGGCGGCTTTGAAGTTGGCCTTGTCTGCCGGAAAATTGTTATCGATGAAACTCTGTTCAGCTCATTTGTGTTGTGTCTGGGACCGCCAGTGAGTGGTGCCTCAAAGCATTTGCTGACACACAACTTCGGAACTAACCACCGAACAAAGGTGCAGTCATTTGTTTCACTGGGATACAAAGGAGCAGTCCTCACAAGTGATTTGGGATCTCTAAGGCCATGCTTAATGGAAAACACAGCATCCCTTCTCTCTCAATGCCTTTTACCTCTGTTCTTCATGTTTACTTTCAAATGTCTACATCTCTTGCCATGGGCAGTTATCCTGCCATCTTGCCCTTATTAACAGAGTGCTCTCAGCTCCATGCACTCTGACTTGGGCTGTGAGGGGAAATCTATATGAACTGCTCATAAAAGCATTTTTTAGATCTGTTGGCTAAATCCTTGAGCTTAAATGTAATGCAGGTGAAATTTAAACGCAAATACCTGGAATCAGAAGATGCGTTTCTCAAATCCCACCTCAGAGTGGTGATCGACCTCTAACTTATTGCCTCTCAACAAAAACACTTTGGGCCAGACTTACTAGGTGATTGCAGTAGTTCAGAACCTCTTTACCTCTTTTGTCAGAAGGGTTTTTTGCCCTCAGGATAAAACAGGTGCAATCCTTGCACAGAAAAGCCTGGCAAATACAGCCGTTACATCAATGAAAGTCAAAACTCACACCCTAACTTAGTTTAACTCTCCAAAAAGCAAAGCTTTGGAACTTAAGTTTGAAAAGCATTACTACCTGAACATCACACAAGGACAAAATAGTTTGACACTATTTCCCCAGAGACACGTGATATTCTTGTTGACAGTAAAGGACGCACTGTTGTGGCCCCCGTGTCTCAGACTTTCTCTCCAAGGATACTGCGTGGGCAGAGAGGTGTCATACCCTCCCCCCACCATGCCCTGCCCAGCAGTGGGCCTGCCATCCTGTGCTGAGTGGACCGCTATGGGAATACAATCCCTGCCACCGCGTTTCCGTTCACCACACACAGCTGCTTAGTGCTGGGGAGATGATAATTAAAGATTGATGATTTCCCCAGGGTAGAGCCAGTGCAGGGAGAGAGATCAGGAGTTCATCCCCATGCCTCGGCGAAAAGAAACACACTCACCCAAAATATATACATTGTTAGTTAAGCTTTAAATGGGGTCAGGTTGAACATCGCTACTGGCACTCTCTGTACCGTGTCTGATGTGGGACGTCTGAATCACATTCCAAAGGAGATTCACCTCTCACTTCTCTACGCTATGATAGCTTTCATTACCTCTCTGACATATATACTGAGGCTCTTCTGCTCATCGCTTTGATTTATTTTAACGCCTCTCCCAGCGTCCTCAAGGATTGCACGTGTGTCAATAAAGTCTAATTTGTATGAACATGAGCTAATATTGCGGATGGATCGAGGCCCATCAACAAAATGTCACTCTGCCCTCAATTTCCAGCTTAATATAGTATTTTTCAAAAGCGTACAATTGGATAGTGGGTCTATAGTCACTGGAAATGTAGTCTTGAAGGCAGTATTTTCATACCCCTGACCTCATGTTAATAGTGGCGGCAAAGCCTTGAGAGAAGTGTCATTGGCCAATTTGCCTTGTTAAATCTCCCCCAGAGATGAATATGCGGGTCCTGACAATGAGAGCCAAGCCAGTGTGGTGATTCCACTCAATCAGAGGGGCACTGACGATCTGTCTTGACAATCCGGGAAAAGAGGAAATATGACACAAATGTTCTCATAAATCTATTTAGTATAAGGCATAGCCAAGGGCGAAGTAGTTTGGAGCCTGGGAGAGGGAAAATGGAGAGAGAGAGAGGGAGAGACAGACAAAGCCAGAGCGAGCGAGCGAGAGAGAAAGAGAAAGAAGAAAAAAAGTTGAACTCTGAGGATATTAATACCATCGTGAATATATCTATTATCCACATTCATTTCCAAGGCACTGCGGCATAATAAAGCACTGCCCATTTCACATTTAAACTCCCAGCACTACTTGGCTCTGGGCTGTATTACATAGACAAAATGCCTTTCTGCATGGGGTGGAACACAGAGAGGATCATTTGTCTTTCATTGGGAATGGAATTGCAGGGGAATCATGGGGTTAGGAAGATAATCTCACACTCTATAGGGAGTCTATAGTGTCTGACTTCCGTCGGCTCCGTAGAAGTTGGGAGAAAACTGGGCGTATTTCAAACTAGAATCAGATAAAGGACCTTAGTGTGTGTCAAACTTGCATTTTTTTTTTTTTTATTGTCTTGGAGAATGTATGTCATTAAGTGTGGAATTAGCCCACTGAGTTATTGCTCATTCATATTTCAAGGCACACCTATAATGTTAATTTAATTTGACTACATAGTGTTGTACCAAAACAAACATTTCTAAAACGAGACAGACACGGATGCATCTCTCTCAGTATGTGTCACTCAATACCTCACTGACACATCTGAGCAATTGAACAATTTTCACCAAATGTAGATTTTATTTTATTTTATTTTTTTCATGGAACTGTTTACCTTAACCCTTTCTACCTCTCCTCTCCTCCCCCAACACCCCCCCACCCCCCCCCCCCCCCCCACCCCTCTCCTCCATCTATCAGTGGCGTGTTCTACTTTTGCCCTGAAATGTTCCAGCTGTCACACCTGAGGAGTACATTCTCCTTTCAGATCAATCCATGGAGATGTGCCCTACATTCTACTCCATATTCTTTCCCTTCTTGAAAAAAATAAAAAAAATACGGCCCTTATCTCTGCTTCGCATACATGCATGCAAAATATGCCGGTATTAGAATGCTCTGGGCAACCCTTCCTGAGGTCCCGGCACCGTAGGGAGATTTTGACAGTTTAAATTAGAAGCAAATGAGAAGAGAGAGAGAGAAATGCTAAAACGCTGCTCCTCTGTTTGTCATTATTGGAGCAGATGCGCACGGCTGCAAACATTACAATGGCGTATCCAGTAATCACAGTGCTGTACACCTTCGGGATGCCGCAAACCCGGAAGTGGCAGTGCTTAAATGAAAACTGGGAAAAGTTTCTCGACTAGAAGATCTCGACACTGTGTGAACTTGGCTCGTGAACTGCTGGCTGGACCTCTTCAGATTGCTTCAACGAGAGTGTTTTCAAAGTAGACATATTTAGGACAAACCACTGGGATTTATTTGTTTATTTCTTAGGGAACATTTTGACATGTTGTTCTCTTGGCTTTGTTGTGCTTTCGTATCTCCCCACAAGAGCATTTCTGAAAAAGCTTAGCTGGCGTAGCCTATCTGACAGCTCACACCATGCTGACGAAATTCTGTAATCTGCTTGGCCTTGTAACTTGCCTTTCCATCTTGCAATACAGTAATAGAGAAGTGATACCGTATTATGCAAGTAATACAGTACATATGGTAGCACATTGTTAAGGCTTGAGTTCAACCTTGTAGACTGTAGAACACGTCCCATTTGTTTTGCATCGTATTTGATACAGTTATACCAAACTGTTCTTTACTCAGCAATTAACCTTACCCCTGGATACGAACAAGCGTGCCTAGCAACGAAACAAATAACCTTCGTTGACATGCTGTTGCCAAGGCTAGGGTTAACGCTGGGAAGAAAACAAACCTTTGGTATGCGCTTTATTTTAAACCGTTACTGCATGTTCTACTACACTAAGCATTAACTCTACCCCTGGGTACAAACTGTAAACAATATACACTAACTAAACTAGTTGTCGAGTTTCCCTGAGATGTGCGGTTGTAGGAAAATAATAATCTTTGCCTCGGCTGGACCTCGGGACGTTGTACACCTCCACAGCATTGATTATTTTCCTGTAACTGCATCCTCATCATTGATTATCCCTTAAATATCAGGGTTGTATATTGTCCTGATGCTCAATGTATTTCAGAGGGATACATCGTTTGGCAATTTTAAGGACCAATTTAAGACACTCGTTATGTTTCGACAGTGCTATTCAACCCTTGAGTAGAGGCCGTTTCCCCACGCCTTCTTTTCGTGAGTTTTCCTGATTTTTGTTTCAAAGTAATTGACTTAAAAATAGACAGAGCAGAGTCCTTCAAATGTGATTTCCACTGACCTGTTAATAAGTCCTATCACTGCACTCCATTAGAATGGTGCATGGGAAAATTGGTTTTCGGGGAACTTTACAGTGAGGGCAAAATATACCGTACATGTTGTACCAACTGCACTTGTCTGTTATTAGAAATAGTGGAGTATCGGGAGCATAACTAACTATGTTTTGAATGTTTTTTTTTTTTTTTTTTCAGATGACAAAAACAACATCTTAATAACCACATCAAAGAGAGATGCTATCTCTAAACAAGTTTTCTGAGTGTTACCATAGCAACAAACATACTCAAGCACCCTTGGCTAGATTGTTCCATTGCACTAATGAAGGGAAATGAAGAACACGACCAATTGAGATTGAGCTTGAAAATACAAAGTAAAAAGAAGACAGAACGGTGGAGCGAGAGTGTGGTTGAAGGAATGAATGGAAGGATGCAGAACACATACCTTTTGATTCTCAGCAAGGTTAATGTTTCTCAGCAAGAACTGAGAACTATGAGAACCAAAATGAACCAAAAATCTCTTTGTTGTCATATTCTCATTTGTCATTGTCCAGTGGGTCTCAAATAGTATACACAATGTCGGTAATTAAATAAGTAATATTAGCAGTTCCTAAAGGATAATCGAGTTTTTTCCGATGTTTAGCCCCTGCAAAATCCACTTCATATGGTTGATTGACATGATGGCAGCAGTTCTATGTATCTCCTATGCATCCCCCAGCTGTTAGTTTCTACCCTCTCATAGAAGAGCAGGCTCCCCCCAGAGAGGGAGGCTGGATTCATCACATCAGCTCCACTGTTGTCAGTAATGTCTCAGACTAAGTTGACTCATACATATGATGCCATTATTGTGTTGTGTACCCACGACCTTACACAGCTGTAGTTCTTCAACAAGGGACGGAGGTGTGGCCCTGGCCAACCTTAACTCCCTCTGGCTGGGGTGTCATCACCTCCACTCTCTGATGACGTGGAGTCTCCTGCAGAAATACATTAGAATGGCAAGGTGTGAAGGACACCCTTTCCCTGACCCTGTCTGTTGTTCCAGCTTCTCCATAGGAATAGATCGAAAAATGGTGCTTCTCAAAACACCAATTTCCCTGTGCAGTAAACTTTAAAGTGTTGATTCTGGGTAAGGCTATCCGATAAATGTGTACGTACGTGCGCGCGCGCGTGTGTGTGTGTGTATGTGTACAGTATGTGTATGTGTCTGTGTCAGTAGTGTATAATAGTTTGTACTGTGTGTGTGTGTGTGTGTGTGTGTGGGTGGTGCATGCACAGGGCCGTGCGTGTGTGTGTGTGTGTGTGTGTGTGTGTGTGCGTGTGTGTGTGTGCTTCTGCCCACGCACCTTGTTGGCCATCAGCCGGTGCCGTGTCAATGTCTAAACATCAGTCAAACTCCCCTCCAAAGCTTTCCTTGTATGAGAACTCATTATTTATACATCAAATTAATTTGACAAAGGCTACTTGTGTTGTTGAAGGCACCGGGCTCCTGGTGCACCTACTCTGACAGCCTGCCACGTTGGAGTCCTGAGACCCAGATGTCTATTTGATTTGACTGGACACTCTCTGCAGCGCTGCGCGCGCACATTATCTTCTGAAATGATGCCCCAGTTGCAAGCTTAGTTCTATTATACTCTGATGAATACTGCCAATTATGTATGGTAGCGTTTAAAACAGGTGTACCATTGTTTTAAACAACAGAGCTGGCAAAGGTGTAGCTAAATCCATTGAGAATCCCTAAGATAATACATATGTAATGCTCACTTTCATTACATATGACACATCATTGACCATCAGTATGACATTACAGTGCATTGCATTGTCCATGAGCCATCTCTACTGTCACAGTGGCAGATGGCGACAAGGTGATGTGTTTCACTGTGGGCAGAGATGTAGGCGTCTCCTCACCTGTGTTACTCAGCCTCAGCCTGAAACTGATTCTCCAGAGCATGGAGTCCTGTTGGGATCACCAGGCCCGCTGGTGAGAATGGACAGTCTGTTACAGGGAATATCACGAACAGGAAGCAGACCTGTCTGACTTCACCAGCCCAGAATGAGTGATGGGCTCTCCAGAGAGACCTTTTTTTTTTTTATCATATTATTTGAACTGATGGTGGATGGGCAGTAGCATCGAGAGAGAGAGAGAGAGAGAGAGAGAGAGAGACCTCCATTCTCTCTCTCTTTTCTTTTTTTGTTACCTCCTCCCTCTCTCCTCTCCCTTCACAGTTACCATCCGCCCAGCCAGTATGGATGTAGACAGAGATAGACACATGCAGAGATTTGGGCTGCCCTGGTTAGCATGGGGCTCCACTCCCTGACAGCAGATTTCTATGAGAGTTGACAATGGGGCTGGGAATGAGAATAATGCTGTTTGCCAGGCTAGAAATACGACCTGTCACAGTCCACCACTTGCCATGCCAGGAGTGTTCGATGGTCCAGGGTGGACAGGGACGCTCTATTTAAAATGTATTTATGTGGCCCTCTCTCCTTCCACTACCCAGTCACTTGCACAGATCCCTACAGGCTAAAGGATTCCAGCTATTTCTCAACTAATCATTACCTGATTTAATGGCGCTTCGAGTCGTGGGTCAACAGTGCATTTGTACAAGATTTTACATAGTCTCCTCTCTGCTATTTATATTTGAGTCAGAACATCGAAAAGCTGTCAAATGTTGCCAGGTTGGAAGGCAAGCTGAATAACAGCATTTCTCTTGTTTTGTTTAAATCTTGTGGATATGTGCAGATAACAGACAAGGGGTGTTTGTATTAGAGTGTTTACTTAGAGTGACAAATCTCTGGAAGTGTTGTCTGGGGGCCATCTGGAGACGCTACAATGAAAGGCAAAACAGAATAAATAAATAAATGATCAATAAAGAAGGTACATCTCTGAATGCATGACTGAATCATCCCCACTGTGAACTTTCTAGAGTTTGTTTGTGCAAAGCAGCCCTAGGCAGATGATGAGTATGTGGGCAGGGAAGAAACAACACATTATAAACATACAGGTTACCGCTGTACTACACGTGTGCATAGGTGTTCATGCAGTGTCACTGTCAATAAGTCAGTACAGTATGATGCGTGAGACGCATTCATTGACAACATAATCTGTGTATCACATAGGGGACAGTATCACAATCCATTTAAAGAGAGGGTGGCATACACACTCATATTCCCTACTGAGGATAATTAGAACAATCAGACAGATTGATCCTGTCTGTTGCCTTCATCAGCAGTGAGAAATGTGACGCACACACGTTGCCTTTGCCATGGGTGTTTTCTCCACAGCTGAGGTAAACTTGTGCCTGTATGAATGCAGGTTGGAGCATCAGCAGGCTCACGTATTGACAGTCTCAGTGAGGTTTAATTTAGCTGTCGACATGCTGCCAGGCTGAACTGGGGCATGCACATACAGAGACAGTTCACTCACCAGTAGGGGGGGTCGTACTGAAAGAGTTAGTTTAAGAGACACACCCAGCAGTTCATCCTGCCTCTTTTGCATGCAAAGACTCATGTGTCCAGTCTAGACAGGTTTTAATGGACACTTGTTGAATTTTAAACATGGATTGAGAATAGAGTTTGTTGTAACATAGTTTTTGGTTACAATATTGTACTTTATAGAAGTAGTCTGCTTCTATAGTAGTCTACTTCTAAGTAGTCTACTTCTATAGTAGTCTACTTCTATAGTAGTCTACTTCTATAGTAGTCTACTTCTATAGTAGTCTACTTCTAAGTAGTCTACTTCTATAGTAGTCTACTTCTAAGTAGTCTACTTCTATAGTAGTCTACTTCTATAGTAGTCTACTTCTAAGTAGTCTACTTCTATAGTAGTCTGCTTCTATAGTAGTCTACTTCTAAGTAGTCTACTTCTAAGTAGTCTACTTCTATAGTAGTCTACTTCTATAGTAGTCTACTTCTAAGTAGTCTACTTCTATAGTAGTCTACTTCTATAGTAGTCTACTTCTATAGTAGTCTACTTCTATAGTAGTCTACTTCTATAGTAGTCTACTTCTAAGTAGTCTACTTCTATAGTAGTCTACTTCTATAGTAGTCTACTTCTAAGTAGTCTGCTTCTATAGTAGTCTACTTCTATAGTAGTCTACTTCTATAGTAGTCTGCTTCTATAGTAGTCTACACATCAGAATCCTCACACAGCTTGCCTATGTTTATTACACTGCCATCTTTTGCAAAGAGCTCTCTTCAGTAATGTTTTCATTATTGAGATGTTTGCCCATGCCATCTAGGAGTCACTGCTATCACCTATGCATTGTTTGATGATTGCATTTTGTCTTAGATTGGCTACATTATGAGGAAGTGTGTATAGGGCCAGGCTAAGTGGGTGCATGTGCATTCTGCAAGAAAATGTAGCCTAGAGACCTTTATTATACATGTGATGGAACATACGTACAGTAAATTCTCACTGATAACCTCTCTATCAATCCAACAAACAGGTACGGTAAGTTATTACCAGCACATTTGCATGGGAGGCACAAACATTCTCTTTGTGTCACATCTCCTCTCTCTGCCAAATGAATGTATCAGTGGTGCTGAAAATATTGGAAAGCCTGTTTGTAAATGAAACTGTGAGTATTCAGGACATTGTGTGCTAATGAGTTTTTAAAAGGCAGTTTCTCTGGAAAGGGAAGAGGCGTCGCAACGTTAAAAAGATGAAAGTGCCAACGTTGTGGAAGTGAAAGCACGGCTCTGACAAAGATGGCTGGATTCAAACTTGTTACAGATGGCTTGACCTTCTGAATCTGCTCTCTCTCTCTCTCTCTCTCTCTCTCTCTCTCTCTCTCTCTCTGTCTGTCTTACTTACAAATGCAGATTTATATGAGAAGATTGAGATAAGTGTGAGGCTTTGGTAATGTGCAGACTGTCTGTTGTTTGTCGACTGGGACAGGTGAGAGAGACGTACAGAGATCACGCCCTGTTGAAGAGGTGACCTGGATTCAGGCTTTAACTGTGAAAAGAAACTGAATTGCAGCTTGTCTGTTTGAGTGTTCTGTGTTGGCGGGGAACAAAAGCATTTACTGGCCTCAATTTCATCTTATTTTGTCAATTGCCTTGTTTTTCTTTATTTTTTTTATTTCTGTTTTCAGACGACTCAAATTCTATGTTTCCACCAGTTGTTGTTTTCAGTACATGTGATAAACATGGTCATGGCATTTTGCCTCCTGCTATCCCAGACCTAGGAAGTGAAAAGATGGCATTCATCATGCAGTTCACTTTTTGGCTTTTTTTGTGAATTGATTGCAGGAAGGTTTTGAATAGCATTTTGAAAATCGGTTCTTTGTTTGGATTCTTTCTTCTTCTTTTTTCTGTATACCCTTTTGTTATCTTTCAGAACTGTCATTTATGAAGCCCTTATAACAATTTTGTTTTATTTTAAAAGTCTGCTTGTTGAAGTCCATTTTGGCTAGGATGTTGAATGCTGCCTCAGAACATCTTGAACATACAGGCAGTTTCACGCCTGAGCAGAAGGTTATTTTCATTCTCAAAGAGTGAATAGAAATCCTTAAACTTTTAGAACCTAATAATGTCTTGAAAAGGTATGTATCCTTGGAAACAGTTGTCCTTAATTTAACCAAAACTGCAATGCCAACTCTGTGATGCGGTCATGGCAATGACATCAGCTGAGAAAATGCCAGTGTTTCTTTGTGAGTGGAGCACACTGTGGAATGAGGCTGGCCACGACCATGACAGTTCTTTTTACTGGGACTCAATGCCTGTACCAGTGTCAGTCGATCTAATAGGTCCTACAATGCCTGCTTTATGATGGAAAACCATCAGAAGGTTACCTGTTGTATGCTGAATGTAAGCTTAACGAGTCAGATACAGTGCCTTCGGAAAGTATTCAGACCCCTTCACTTTTTCCACATTTTTTTGTGTTACAGACTCAATTTAAAATGGATTGAATTAAAATAATTTGCCATCAATCCACACACAATACCCCAGAATGACAAAGCGAAAGCACGTTTGAAATACAGAAATACCTCATGTACGTAAGTATTCAGACCTTTTGCTATGACACTCTTAAAATTAGCTTAAATGCAAAAATGCCATTATTAAATTACTGAATAAGTTGAATTGAGTCCATCTTAATACATGTAATTTTGTAATTAATATATTTGTTTTTACTGTCTCTGATTTGCATATCAATTACACACTGTGTGGATCAGGTTGTCATTACAAACTGAGCAAATGGAGAGGAACAAAACTGCTCAGCAATGCAACCCTGAGGCCTGGGGAGACTTACAAAAATCTACAAAGTTGAATGGTGGAGAGGAAAAAGCACAGTTGAAAAATTGGTCTATAACCAAGTGGCCAAAAATAATCCCTAATGGAAAATAATCTATCTCATATCCATAATTGTGTCTGCAACAATTAATTCAAGTGATACAGCAAAGAAAGTGGCTGGAAATGTGTTTAGTTGGTTTTACTACAAAGCATTAAGTTTGGTGAAAATCCAGCACATGCAATGCAGTTTCTGCACCATCTCTCGTGTGAAGAATAGTAGTAGCTGCATCAAGTTATGGGTATGTTTGTCACTGGCAGGGACTGGGGAGTTTGTCAGGATCAAGAGAAAATTATGAAATGTTCTGAGTTGGTAGTGACATCCTAATCTACACAGTGTGTAATTGATTCCTATGCAAATCAGAGACCCTATAAAAACAAAGATATTAATTCCAAAATTACATGAACTATTATCCTTGCATTAAGATGGACTCAATTCAACTTATTGAGTGATTTGTTTTTTGCATTTTAGCTAATTTTAAGAGTGTCAGAGGAAAGGGTCTGAATACCTATGTACATGAGGTATTTCTGTATTTCAATTTTAATACATTTACTGAAATTTCAAACAACCTGTTTTTGCTTTGTCATTCTGGGGTATTGTGTGTGGATTGATGGCAAATTCTTTTAATTTAATCCATTTTAAATTGAGTCTATAACACAACAAAATGTGGAAAAAGTGAAGGGGTCTGAATACTTTCCGAAGGCCCTGTATCTTGTGTCTCGTAGCCTTGGATAGAGATTGCATGCACTGTGATTGGGTTAGGGGCATTATCAGCGGGTTTGACGTCTATATTACCCCTTTATTCTGCCGTGTAACATGAGGTGGGGCACTAATATGTAATGGTATTGACCTTTCACAAACTTTCTGAGCAAAGGAAGCGTGGGTTTGCCTGATGAGGAGTGGTGGGTCTGCCTGATTGACAAACTGAGAGGTGCGGACAAGGCGTTTTACTGAAGACGAGGGAACTTTGCAGTTGTTTCAGATCAAATCAAATGTTAATGGTAATTTACACAATATACCGGATACCATGTAATGAAATGCTTTAGGGTAAGCAACTCCTCAGCAACGCAACAATCAAACAATATCAATATCAATTTGTAGTGCAATGTCATAGTGACTGTTTTGACAGGAGGAACTTGTGATGACATGACAGTCGTGGAACCTGATAGGCAAGATAATGAGGAGGTTTGGTGTTCAAATATGCAGGAAATTGAGTTTCCTACCGTGTGATTCCCTACACCCTCTAGATAAGACTATATTGTGGGGGCACAATGATCAGTACAGGAGATTGTTATATAGACTGTAGTACAGATGGGTAAACATCTGATGTATGATATGAGATTGTGTGTGTGTGTGTGTGTGTGTGTGTGTGTGTGTATCTGACGCTGACGTCTTCATCATAAAGGCAGTCAATGACTTGTAAAGCATTACAGCATAAACCCAAAACAGCACTCCTCAAACCTCTCTGCCACAGCCATTTTGAGCTCATACTGCATTTGAAACCCATTCATTTCCATATATTGAGACATCTTTCATATTTTAATAACGGTGAAATTATTCTTTACAAATCTAACGTCTAATTGAAATGCGTGAGGTGGCTGGACTGGGAGGAGGTGAGAGCACTGACACCTTGAGCCGAGTATTGTCTGGGCCTCGCACAGGGTGGAAACACTATTCAGATGACAGGGGAGTCTATCTCCCCCTGTCTGCCACCCTTGCACATGCCTCCCACAGCCCATGGGCGGGGGGGGGGGGGGGGGGGGGCTTATCTCGTCTAGGGACCAGGCCTCCCATACTGCGTAATTGGCTTGTGATGTAAGCAGCAGCTTGCGCTAGTTAAAACAGATGGCGGATCATTTCAAATCCCATTTCTCATGTTTTCTGACGGATATCAATAACGGAACGGTCCCCAAACCTGCTCTGACCTTTGTCGTTGATGGTACATGTCATGTGAAAAATTGAGATCAGGCAAGATGACATTTTTCAAATCACCGGAAAGGGAGAGTGGGGTCCTTATCAAGGATGTCAATCAGTGCTTTGCTCATTCCCTGTGCTCTGTGCACACAAATCACACCCGACCAGAGAGGAAAATACACAACACACCAGGCATGCTATTCATCCTGTAGAGCAACAGATCGTTTTCAGACCGGAGGCAGCCTCTGCAGTGTAAACGGCCTGTGTTTCTCTCCTTCCCTCCCCTCTCTCGCTCCCTTATTGACCGCTGCTGGAGAAAACGTGTCTCAGACTCAAATGCTGTGATAAGGATCCCGGCAGCTTTCGCCAGCCGGCCCCTGCGTGTCAGTCAGTGGGAGCAGGAATTGATTCGGACATCAAATTGGGTCATTTTTTATCATGGGCCATCATCAATATATAATTTAAAAGCATGGGCCTGACTAGAGCAAGAGCATTGCAATGCACCACTCATGGTTGGGGTTTTACTGGGCTACAGGGAGTGTGGTCCCCGGTGCTCATCTGAGTTAATGCATGCCACTATGTGTAAAGATCCCTCTGCCTCTGGTGATTTATCCCTCCCAGCAGAGCACTGCCATCGCCAACACATGGGTGAACACAGCCCCTCCACCCGTGTGTGAACTACAATAAAATGGACCCCATTGGTTTCTTTGCAGGGCCTGCTGCACTTAAAGCCTATGCTAATGCCCTAGTCCATGTATCACCATGAATACAAGTCTGCCTATGGTCTTATTTTGTCACCTGAAAACATACCTGGTTTACTATGTCATATGAAAGTGTGGTTGCACCATAAATATGCAAAGTAGCCAGAGCTTTGACATTGACCATAGGGCCCTAAGCCCAATGTCATGACTTCTGTGTTTCCATACAGGAATAGAGGGAGTTAGGTGAGAGAGTGAAATAGTCTTTAGATGTCCTTGAAACAACATTTGAAGCACAGTACTCCGTCTGGGCTGTTGCTGCCTCACTGTAATACGTCTCCCTGAGATGATGCTTTGGAATGAACACTGAAAAACAGGAAGCTCTATTTCACCCTAGCTAGTCCAAACCACTTCTGCGTGATACTCACCTTTGCACAGTGAGAATCATGTCATGTTTGTTTTCCCTTATAATGTAGTTCAGGCTCATCTACAGTGTTTGTGTTCTCAGGCTTAAGGCATCAATTCAATCTCACTGTAGCTCTTTGTTTTCAAAATAATTCTAATACCCCCTCCGTTTAGTCCTGTGATATGAGGTGGCACTATGTGATCCATATTCAAATATTATTCAAATCAGCCGCACCATATTTGCATGTGAAATTGACGACCAGAATTGGGATTTGAAGTCAGGTAGTGTGCATGCTGATCAGAGCTCAGGAGCACCGTTTGATATTTCAAATAAGTGGGAGAGGGTATTAAAAAATGGTCATGAAAAGGATATTCCATATTTCTCACTGCCAGACCTTTTTTTCATTTCCATGTAATGATTCTAATATCACGCTCCAGACCTTCTTCCTGAGGCTCTGCCAAAAAAAAAAGAGGAAAAAAACCCTTTCCCCAGTGTATATATTGTTCAATAGATAGGACTGGTTGATTTTTATTTCTTTTTACTTGTGTTAATATATCCTATTATTGGATAACATTTCTATGAAAAACAATTAATCAGTAAGGCCTTCAGGACATTCAGGCAGTGCCAAATTTAACACTGCAAATCCATATATGAATGAAAGGTCCCATGTGTATGGTGAACTAAAGGGGAAGGTAACACAAGCAAACGCATTTGTATAGCAAGTCACCACCTGTTGGAAGCCTAGTCATGCTCAGCTCTGGCTGTGGAGAGCTAGCAGGCCAGCCAGCTGAGCCCCAACTCCTGACAGACAGAAAGGCCTGTTTTTATTCCACCCGCCGAAGCAGAGGCAGGGAGGGACAGAATCGATTGTTGCTGGCCAAATTGAGCCTGTGTTGAGCTTGCGGGCTCCCGGCAGATAGAACCTCTGCGGCTGTCTGCTGTGTTTATCTTCAGGTGGCCTTTTCTGCGTGTGCCACGATGCCATTTTGATGTGTTAAGTCATAATAGGGAGTCACCATTCTTTGGAGGGACTGCCAATAAAATCGCAGACAGAGGGGATTACGGCTCACGCTGGCCCATTATTGCTACCCTCCGTCTCTCTCTCTCTCTCTCTCTCCCTTTCCCTCTCCATCTCTCTCTCCCCCCGTGAAGCCCTGTCTCCATTTTTCTTTTGGTCTCTTCCTGCCCTTCAACTCACAGTGTTGGAGAGCCACATGTCAGTGCTTGAGATTAGGTGGTGTTTCTGTGTTTCAGGCTTCATCGGGTTTTAACCTACTGTAAATCAGTCTCAGTAGATATATCAGTGCAGTAGAAGCACACGTTTGATGTAGCTTTCTAACTAGCTGGATATCCCAATTGTTTCTGAATGAATGACACTGCTGTTGCACCTCAAGGTGCACTTATACAAGCGTTGTGTTGGTCCATTGAAGGCAAAGCCAGAAGCACCTCACTATCCTTATTCGCTTAATACTAGGTGTTCAGGGCAAGCAGGGAAAGAAGCCTAATGTCAGGGAAGCCCTTAGCTGTTGGTTATTACAATGGGCTGATTTGCTGGGAGCTACAAACCCCCTCAAGTTATGGGTAATAGAATGGGAGCAGACACCGAAGCTGCCTTGGGCCCCACGATTTTAGTACAGCAAACATTCTCCTGTGGCTAGCTGGCAACTTCTGCCCTAAATCTGTGTGTCAGCCCATGGCTCATAGCACCTGAGGTGGAGTTCACTTTTTACTTAGCATTTCCATTAGCCATAGGAGGCCTGTTGCCTGTTGTCAGTGTGGCGTGAGTTTGCTGGCCTCTCACACAGGCCTCCATACAGGACATTTTTTTACAGCACTGTAGGACTTGGGATTTGTAGTCTTTTGTTTGTGTTATTCATCGTTTTCTTTTGGTTAAGCCCTTGTCTCTCATAGACTAGAAAACGCCTTTTTGGAATTTCCCATATATTAACTTGTGTGTAGATTTTATTATATTTAGTATTATAATGTTTGAAATGCAGGTGTGATTCCATGGGAGTGCAGGAAGTAGTCATTCTCAGTGTAATATAAAGCGTTGGGGAACCCAAACTGTAAAGGTAGAGGGAGCAGAGATGATGGGCCTCTTAACAAACTAAATTACAAATGTGCGGTGCAGCAGCGTTATTTCAGTATTATCAATAAACAGATTTGTCAAGTCCACATAAAGATAACATGGTACAGAGAGGCTCATTTCGAGAATAATGCCCAACCATGGGGAAACACACTTTACCACTGTCAATGTCTGTTCTGCATATCAGCTGTATATAAAGAAAGTATTTTCTGTCAGGGTGTTGGGTTGTTCATGTGACACTGTTCTTTCATCTTTGTTGTGGAGTGGTTCCAACTTTCTTTGTATTTTTAAATGAAATGAGTCAGGGCTCTCTAAACCCTAATGGATTATTATAAATGCAGATGTACAGCTGTACTTAGCTGGCAACAGTAAATGAAACAGACAATACTGAACAGTGTCAAGCAAAGATATACTGAATATCAAAGCATTCACATGATGGTATCTGTTTTTGTTGTTGTTCTATGTTTAAATGGCTACTATTTTTTCAGCTGAATTGACCACCTAGTTGCATGGACTTGTTGTACAGTATGTTCATGGATGTAAAGCTATGCAATAGAATCAGATCAGTCTAGTCACACTGAAGCCCCATCCTGTTTTGCATTCCAGCCCTCATCAATGTTCCTCTGAGTCCTGGTCATGCCTCATACATCAGAGTGCATGCTAGCTCCTCATGCTGTCTTCAGCTGCGCTCTATGACTGGAATAAAAGCAAGAAAATCAGGCAGTTAATTCATCTCCCAGCTCGAAAGTCTCATTACAACGCTGATGAGTTTAAGGATTGCCTGAGGTGGAAAGGCCCCGTTTATAGCTCAGCAATCTAGTGCTCCAGTCTGCGTGTCTCCCCTGGATGCAAAACAAAAGGCGGAGAGGCAATCCAATCCAATCAATACCCAGCACTTCCTCCGTTTAAACACATAGTGAATACATACTTATTTATGCATGTGTTTCCAAGGAGATGTAATTTTTTATGATGTTTCTGTATGCTCTGTTCTAAATGAAGACAGAGGTGGCCACTTGTGAGTATTGATGTGACCTTTCTTATTGTTTAATCGATATAAATCTCTTTGGATCGACTTTATTAGCCAGATACGGGGGACACGTGGTATCTTAAATTAGGCAGTAACACAAGGGCTTCAGCACCAATACAAGCGGAAGGTCATACACTGTGAGAACAATCTATTTTAATAGACACAGAACTTGGCGGCATTGCCAGGAAGACTGTGCATACTGTTTCCCCCAGTGCAGATTTAAACACACACCTGACAGAAGGGAATTGATCCAGTACTTTCCGTTTTCAGGATGCTGTAAACTCAAAGGGATTGAAGATGAAGCTTTCACCAGCTACACATTAGCCTTCAGAGGATCCTTACCAATAACAAAAGTTCTGAGATTAAATCTGCAGGTTATTGCAGTCTATTATGAAATGAGCCCCTCTGCTGAGCCACTGAACTCAATTAGTTGGGAACATGTTGCCCACCGTGCCACTAATTAGAAACACAACCGCTCTCATCTTTTCATTTTGCCATCTCTCCCGCTATCAATCTCTTGGCCTGATGCTTTCAGACCTTATATTGAATCGTTGAATCCCCATTTAGTGCGTTTTAGGCTTAGAGTACACTTTGAAATGTCTCCTTTTTGAGAGAATAGATGCTCTGAGTGATTGGGTTTGTCGGGGGCGGGGGAGTGAGGGGGGGGGGGGGGGGGGGGGACCAGTTCCATGTTGATAAGTAGCTGTATTCAGACGGGCATAATGGAGGCTCCTGTGGAGGCGCTCAGGCGGCGGAGCTTCAAGAGATAGCCGTGGCCTAATTTCAGTTTAAAGTCCCTCTTCCTTCCCCGGCCTGCTGTCGACCCCCCAGTCCTTGAAGCCCCTAATGCCTTAAATTACACTCCCATTCCGGCCCAGCTGCCTTTGTCTGCGTACTATTCTACCCGTCGCCTGCACTGCTAGATATTCCAGCATGTCACCACGCTGAGGGGGCTGTGACCCAATTGTTGGACACCTCTCCCGCACGCCTGCCCGGCTTGTGGTAACAGCCAATCAAGAGAAGCTGCCTGCCTATGAATACATCATTTTCATCTCAAACCCACCGTTAATCAGGGGACAGCAGTGGTAGCAGCCACTGCCAAGATTGAGCCTGGGTTCACGGTGTAGCGTTTTGAAATGCACAGGAAAATACTGTTCTGTTGGATGGTTGAATCCAACACAAAAATTGGAGGAATGTTGCCATTCCTCAAATCAGCTCCATAAGGCCACTGGTTATCTCAGGGGCCATGACTTAAGATGAGTGGTTGGAAGGATGGGCAGGAATTAAAATGTATTTCAGTAAATACAAAAAGGGGAAAAGTAATTTATCCTTAGAGCCTTTTAACTCCAGTGTACAGCTGTTTTGGCTGGATTTTCATTAAGTATTTACAATACCTGCAGGGCAAACACCCTGTTGGTTATTCTTATTAAATATGTCTTATGGGTGCTCTTATTATTTTCCATCCACAGTGCAGAGTAATGAGGAATGGGCTGGCCGCACTTGGAGGACGCTCCAGTCCATTCATATAACATCTGCAGGGTTGGGTTTAGCTGCACCCGCCACGACTCTGACCAATCGGATGCATCTGACTCAGGGCAACAAAGGCGTAGCACCTGATCAGATTCCCCCTCCAGCATCAAGCTTATGGGTTTGACCCCAGCCAGCCACCGTCTGAACAATAGCAGTGTGACTGCTGCTGTAAAAGAAATACCCCATTCTCCCACCAACAAAAGTCTTCATCACAATGACCTATTGATCATCAACGAGGCACATTTATTTAGACAGAGCACGTGACACTGAAGTCTGCAGGTTTTCACCGACTCCTCCGCTGTTTATTAGGATGATCTGTGAAAATGACGAGGTGAGATCTCTGCATAGCACTTCATCAACGTCAGGAAACAGAGGAAGGACTCATTGCTGTTGAGTCACGGCATAATCAATCTGTGTTGTCATCATTCTCGCCTCAGTAAAAACATTTGCAGACTGTTATTCATCAAATGCACGTTGATTTAGGAAGTATGTCTCATGAACACATTGTTTGTTTTCTATCCTGAGGTGAATTGTGTTTGTGTTGTTGTAGTTGTTGTTAGAGAGCATACACGTCATTTGATGACATAAACTTCTTCAATCAGAATTTTGACAATGTAACTTAATCTAACTGTTATTGTTTTGTATTAATGTAACCTCATTTTTGTGACATTTGCGCTACCTGCTGTGGTCTGTGAGTTATGTATAATCATAATTGCAAATTGAAATAGCAAATTGAACATTATTTTTCTAATCAAAAGTAGCTTTGTTGTTTATGTAGCAATACTTTCCTCAGCAGTGTTACTTCTCGATAATTGAAAATGTTCCCTGAGAAATTGGAAAAAGATAAAACATTGGCCTCAAATGTATCTGTTGCATCAACTGGATTGGCCATTATCCCACTTTGGATGTGATGGGTCTGGGGTAAGTAACAGTGTTATAGCACCGTGCAGAGACTAGTTGAACCCCACTGTCTGTAGTGTAGAAAGGTTACAGTCAATTAACTTGGGGAGGCTTTGTGTAAACATGCCCATTTATGGGCAGTTCCTCCCTGGCAGTGATCTGTCTCACAGAGGGAGCTGTTGAGCTAAGAATGGCGACAGTCAGTGCATGTCAAAAGAGGAGAGAGAGAGAGAGAGAGAGAAAGTGAGCGACAGGGAGGGAGTGTATGTGTGAGAGAGAAAGAGAAAGAGAAAAAGAAAGGTAGGCATAGAGAGAGAGAAGGAGGGAGGCAGAGAGAGAGAGAGAAGGAGGGAGGCAGAGAGAGAGAGAAGGAGGGAGGCAGAGAGAGAGAGAAGGAGGGAGGCAGAGAGAAAAAGGAAGGTAGGCATAGAGAGAGAGAAGGAGGGAGGCAGAGAGAGAGAGAGAAGGAGGGAGGCAGAGAGAGAGAGAAGGAGGGAGGCAGAGGAGTGTCTTAGAAATGAGACGCCTCTCTCACTGCCTAGCCAACTGACCTTGGACTATTGTTGAGGGACAACCGCCACCAGCTTTCAACTGAGTCTGAGCAAGAAAGTTGAGTTTGTGGAAATCATATTGAATAATGTATTTACACGGAGCAGGATACTGTGATACAGCTATCAAAATGTGAAATATGCCTACAAAACAAATAACCACCTGTTGCAATTAATAAGTGATTAAATCTGCTTAGCTATAGTATGTACTCTGGAATATGTATTGCATATTAGTATCAACATAATTAGTTGCTCTTTGTTTATGAATGGAAAATGACCTGATGTTTCTCTCTCTAATCAGAGTCACTGCGTTCTTGTCTCCACTGTGTCAATGTGGGGTTACTGTTCCAATTTGCCTGCACACCCATCGACTCGCCCAAATAGCATGAAGTCAAGTAACTTTGTTCTGTTGTCTCTTGACTCTGGAAATGTCAGCCAGCCCCGCCAGTGAAGTGTGTCCCTCAGAGGTGTGAGGTGAGATAGCCTCGGTGAGGTGATGACACGCAACTTTGAAGTGGAGAATGAATGTGAAAGCATAAGTGAACCTCTCCAGGCTGCCATCGATAGCTCTTCCTCCCTTTCAGCTCTTGCCTCTCCACATTCCAGCTTTGAGTCATGTCTGCACAGCCTCGCGAGTGGATTCACCGGTACACAGTGCTGAATAAATTGCAAAAACGCTTTTGTTGAAGAAAAACTGATATTTGTAGGATAGATTATAAAAGAGTTAATTCACACTCATTGTTACAAGAATAGTTCGCATACCATGACACTCCCTCCATTGAAAAAGCATGATGAATGACTCAGCATAAGGATTGAAGGTTGAAAATGGTGCACAGAGAAACATATCGTGTGGTCCCTGAATGAAATATGGAATGTGAGAACATTGAACCAAAGTCTAAGTTTTGCTACGGGGAAGTTATGTTACTACAGTTGAATCCTAGATATTAATGAACATAGGGACATTTCCCCTTACCCTAGGGCAGAGGAAAGGCACTGTCCAAAGGACAAAGGTGTGTGTTTACCTGTAAATGTCCCCCCAGCTTAACCATCTGTTTCATTGGTGTACTCACACACATTCCAATGGCACACCCACACACACACACACACACACACACACACACACACACACACACACACACAGTAGGTACCTCAGGCTATGGTCAGTCATCTCCTGTCGAAGAAGTTTCCAAGTCTCCATTATCGTCCACACCTGATTTACTGATTTACACCAGAGACTGATGTTTAGGCCTTTCAATGTATCAAAGGAAAACATGTCTCCACAGAGTGAAGTGACCATCTGCTTCAGGCTACCACTTTTCTCTTTGTTTCGGTCTGCACATTATCATGAAGGAAGTCATTCAGGTTGTTTTGTCTTCTTTCTTTTGTTCATTCCGGAGGGCAGATATCCATACAGCTTGTATATGTAGTGCCACTGCATCTCCCTGACTGATTTCCACACACTTCCAAGGGAATGGTTATCACCCGGGTCAATGTCTAAACTTTCCCATGCATCAAAATATGTTGTAATTGACTCCATTTGTGATTCCTCTTGAGATCTGGCACTGGCAGCGGTTCTGATGGCTGCCAAAACCAATAGGATTTCACAGGCATGACTCTCATTCCAATCGAGAACTTATTTTTTTGTGTAGTGTGACACAGTCTAGTTCAGTTGTCTCTGGCTATTGTTCTCTCTCTGTCTCGCTGGGTTAGGGTTAGGGTTAGGGTTAGGGTTAGGGTTAGGCCTGTACGAGCAGGCGTGTGTGTCCACACTCTCACATCCCAAAGCGCCCTCCTCAAGGGGTGTGTCGGCACCTGTGTGCTCCACATGCAATCTCAGACAGATTAGTAGTCTCACTTTTGGCGCACTTTCAAGTCTTGGAGAAAAATAACGGGGCAATCAACCTTGCTTGCATGTTTACAGGATGCTGAGGGAGGCCATGGAGAGAAACAATCCCCTTGTTCCAAGCTATGTAGAGTCGTACAACCAGAGTGGATGTCTGTCAAACATGTGTCTTGTCTGTGATACCACGATGGTGTCATTATTCACTGTTGAACTCAATTGTAAAGCCATACACGTTAAACTAGTCTCTGTTCCATCTGTTTCCTACCATTTCAGTTGTCAATCTGAGTGCCTTTGTGTGACTGTAATGATAATGAAGGCTCTGTGATCTACCTTAAATGATTGGAATATGTGTTCATTGCATGAATGGGGATTTTCAGATTAAAAGGTTTACCATTACTTACAGTTCATTTATCCAGCATATTCAAACCTTACGGTTTTGTCGGGGGGGGGAAAGAATCCTTCTGATGAAATCACTAAATAAATCCTTAATTATGATAACACTTTATTAAGTGGGGGATTTGAGAAAAATACAAATTTAAAGAGTAAGTGGAGCGCAAGTAAAACGGATTTATTCCTTTATTTCCATCCGATTAACACACCATTCATGGGGAATTGTAATTACTGTATGTTTGGCTGTGTATGGTGTGGATTTACACCCTCCCCCAGTGATATTAATTGAATTGTATGCAAACTACTTTCTCTTTGTTTTCTGCTGCTCAGCGATAATACAATGTCTGTATTTGCATGCAAGAGCAGATGTATTTTGTTATTTGTAGCTTTTGTTGGAGGAACGTTGATAAACTTGTACATTTTCTCCTTGAGGAGTAGCATTGAAAGTCGTCGCGTTAAAAAGCTAATTGAATTGCTAAATTGATTACTCAAAACGGGAGCATATTGTCCAGGGTTTATAACGCGGCGTGAACCTTTACATTTCATCATTTGACTGTTCATGCAAATTGCCTCATTTGTTAACTCGACGCAGCCTTAAGGATCCCCTCTCTGTCTCACCGTCTCTTGTTTCGGCGTCACGAGATCCGAGGTAATCAGAAAGAACAATTTGACTGCTTTTGTCACCGCAACAGTATCACTTTCACTCTGGCAACCGGAGCCGCTTTGATTCCCGCTGAACGGGGAACATGTTGAGTTGTATTTATCCTTTTGTCTCTCACTCTACAACAGTACGCTGTTGCTTCCTTGTCTGTTTCCTGCCTCATTTCATAGTCACTTTCAGGTGCCATCAGGTAGAGAGATGAAAAGACAAACGCATGTTATGCATGTAGAAGTGCAAATAGGTACCATTTTCAGACAGGCTGGTTGCGTGAGCAAAATTACAATGCCTTAAAAAAACCATCTCCATAATACCATACGCCGTGGTATAGCCTCACAATGCACTGGCTTCTTGTCATTATTCTGCTGATCAATAGTCAATTTCAGCGTGATATAATGAAGGCCCACACAATAGCGTATCTTCTTCTTGGTCATCCGTTGAAAGGAGTCGTTACAAGTATTAGTTATGAAGTGCATACAGACAGACGGACAGACAGACTTAGAGACATTGATATCTGGTGTAGGGATAATAAGCTGGGGCCAGGGTGAATTGCGTGGAGCTCTGAAAGGTCTTCACTGTTAGGGTCTCTGGAGCTTCAAACTCATTTTATCTGATTGAAGGGTTGATGCTGCTCTGCCCCAACCACTCTCCCTACCTCACAACCCAAACCGCATTCATTTATCAGGGGGAGAATATACAGTAGTGAACTTCCCTCTATGTGTAAGCTAATGAACCTTTACTAATGGCAATGGGTGTGCCTTGTAATGTCGGTTAATATTTCTGTGCCTTCTTTCTCCTCCGTGGTTTTAGCCTTAATTTGTCAAGCAGAAAGCCTGGGCTTTGAATCATGCAAACACATCTTAATCATGTCATCTGAAATGAATGGGGTTTAGACGGGAGAAGGTTAGAACTATAAATCTGAATCCTAATTTGTCAGCCAATCAAACATGCCGTTCCCTCTCTGCCCGTCACTACATGCTTGCATACACATACAATATGCAACACACACACACACACACACACACACACACACACACACACACACACACACACATACACACACACATACATACACACACACACACACACACACATTTAATTCTTGGTTGACCTTCTTCTTTGGTTTTATTTTACATTTGCCTTTGTTTGCTCAAGTGTAGAGATCATTTAAAATGTGATCCTTTATGCCACGTTTGCGGCCATGTTCAAAATAAATCTTCATTTCCTTTGTAACCTTTGATGGCACTGCAGGAGCGGGGGATGAAAGATCGGTATGCCTTGTCCATAAATCCAAATTGAAAGTGGCCCCTTCCAACAAATGACTGAATATAACGCTGACATCTTCACATTAGAGCAGATGATTTGCTATTTTGTGTTGCACATCTTCTCGGTTTTATGACGACCAGAGATCTTTTTCACAGCAGTTTATTCTTAGAGGAAATAGGACAAAGCTTAATGAAATAGTTATTGCCTTCTTCATGAAAATGAATGCTCCTTAGAGGGTCAGTCACCCAGTGTCTACGTTAACGATGTGAAAGGTGTTGACCATGGAGGAGTTTGTCTTATTGTGTAACTCAGTCATTAATGCAAAGGTCTCTCTCTCTCTCTCTCCCTCTCTCTCTCTCTCTCTCCCTCCCTCTCTCTCTCTCTCTCTCTCTCTCTCTCTCTCTCTCTCTCTCTCTCCCTCTCTCTCTCTTTGTGTCAAACTCTTCCAGCATGCATATCAAACACATTACTAACCCCCAAAAATAGCTTGACAGAAATGAGCATTGTGCACTAAAGCATATATTACTTACGAATAATTGACATGATTTTATGTGTGTAAGAAGTTACCTGGAAACAAAATTGTACGCTCCTACGATCCTGCTTAGAAACCTGGAGACACAAATATTCAATGTGCGTCATTAAAATACACCAGTAGGTCTTGCTGACAGCAGTCATTAGGCTAATTTGACATGTTCCAGAAATCCTTACTCTGTGAGGAAGAGGGAACACAGCTAACGATTGTGTTGTGTTTTTTTTTCCTTCCCTGATCCATGCAAAATGTGCGTTGGAAGATACCAGTGTTGCTTCTGTCGTCCCCTGAAAACAGTTTTATTTTTGTGTTAATTTTACTAATGATATCCCAAAAGGATCCCTACTTCATTCTGAACAGGCTTCCTGCAGAGTGTTCTAGTAGAGGGAGAAATAACAGTCGTTGTCATGTATATGCATTTTTAAAAACCACCAACTGACCCATAACAGGTCCTTACTTATGAAGTGACTTCAAAAGATACATTTACATATTATTTGGAAGGCCTTTGTTGACTTTGCACTTCCTATCCAGCTACAGGCAATCTGATATGCCTCCTTCTCTTTGCAATGGGCTAGTAAAGCATTGATAGTTTACCTCAAACAGTACTTTCTGCTGAATTATTTGTCTGTCTTTTTGCACCTCATACTCCAACCAATAATGTATGAATGTGTGCAACTTTGTGTGAAAATATTAAAAAGCAAAAGCGTGTACCTTTCTGACAAAGACTCGATCTGCCGACATAGTTTTGTAGACTGTCATCCTGTTGCTGTAAATGAGTCTCCTCTTGCAACTTAGCATGTCCCTGTGTATCATTTCCAAGGCTCTATATGACCAAAGCCAGTGTGATCATCACCTCAGCTACGTGATTGGCTAGCCCCGCTCTCATACCAGCCCAGTCCCTGAGAGGTTTCCTGAGCCCTAGCCAATCATGAAGGCTTCCCAGTGATGATGCATATGTGTGTATCGAATTGATCCATCTCTGGCATCTGTCTGCCCACCTCTCTGCCTCTTCATTCCTCCCCCCTGCCATCAGTGCAGGCTCAGATCACAGTGACAACAGGCTCGTCAGAGGCTTTCTCAAAGGCCCTATCAGTGCTAGAGTGGGTCTGTCTGATGGCATGTGTGTGTGTGTGTGTGTGCGTGTGTGCGTGTGTGCGTGTGTGCGTGTGTGCGTGTGTGCGTGTGTGTGTGTGTGTGTGTGTGTGTACGTGTGTGTGTGTCCTTCCCAGAGGCCTCAGGAGTAAGACCTAACCTCCGGCTCTGTGTGCCTTGATTGGGGGGACGGTAAATCCCCCGGTCACCAGATCCTCCCAGCCTCATCACTAATGACAGTGACCTCACCTCTCAGTGTTGTTGCACCGCGGAGAGATTGATTTGCGGTGTGTGTGTGTGTGTGTGTGTGTGTGTGTGTGTGTGTGTGTGTGTGTGTGTGTGTGTGTGTGTGTGTGTGTGTGTGTGTGTGTTCTCTCTGTGTCGTTGTGTACTGTAAAGTGTAAGCCCCATCTTTGGCTGCTGTCTGATTGTTAGAAAATAAAGACATGCCCTGGAGTCGCTGTAAAGCCAGACTAGGCTGCCCCCTGTGTCACTGAGACTACCCCACTGTTGATAGCCTGCACATTGCTTATCTAAGGGGTGGGTTCCTGTACATGATGGTCCTATATATAACCTCCCTGCCTCCCTGTGGTGTACAATCATGTACATGGTATGATTCAAGGGCATATGACACATAGTACATGGAACACGAGACATGTTTTTTATTTCAGAAAATTCAAGGGCTAGTTAACTGACATATTGGCAAAAGGCAATTGACAATGAAATGCAGGGACAGTGCAAGGTGGAGATCCACTTCGAAGCAGGATTTTACTACAGTGGAATCAAGTGCAGCAAATACAGGTGTGCTCATAAGCCATTGAAAATGAAACGCAGGCCTTGATTTGAAATTGTCATGTGAAGGTTTATCTAAAAGGCATCGGGAGCTTTGAACTTTTATTAAGGAGGTACTTTGACTTTGATCTTCTCTTCCATTTGCCAGGCGACTGTACAGTATGGGATCTGAAGCTTACTCCTGGCCACTCAGTGGTGATTCAACAGAGGTCATATCAGTCATTTGACAAGGTTTATGTTGTTCACTGGTTGATATAGTCACATTAGAGCTACTGTAGGATGTTATTTGGTATATCAGTTTGAAAGTTCAGTTGAGTGTGTGTGTGTGTGTATGTGTGTGTCAGTCAATAACACTAAAGCCTGTACAGCAGTCCTAACATGGCACTGCATCTACTCTCCTGTCCCGCTTGATCCCCTAAGACGCTTCCAGCTCTTTGAAGTCCCCACTTGAAAGGACTGATCTGAATAGTTAGTGTGTAGTCCAGAGGAACTGTGTAAACAGTGATTACAGACTGATTAATGAGGTAGAGTCACACACACACACTCACTTTGTACACACATACTTGCTTTCTAGGCCACACAGACTCCAGGCTGATACTACAGTCAGTGTGTCAGAATGTGCTGTACTGTGAAGTGACTCAACCCAGCCCAAACCACAGCGCACTGATTTGAGAATGTGACAAGATTAAAAAAAAAAGTGTTATTTGTATTCATGGGATAGAAGCATTGAGTTGCCTCTTTGTCATCAGTAACTCAACTCAACCACAACTTGAGTCAACATGATGATGTTTCTCGGAACCAAACTAATCAGGGCTGCTTATGAATACGTTACACGATAATATATCCAATTATATTTTTTTCTCTCTTTCTCCAGTTTCTGCAGAGATCCTGAAGAGCAGTCTGAGTACTATGGAGCGTCACATTCAGAGGCTTGAAAACGACATCCAGAACTTCCCCAAGACAGACGACCAACAGGATAAGTTTGTGGAAAAAATGTCCATATCCTTTTTCAGTGATTGTGTTCTTATTCATGGCATGGTCTGCTACCATGGTCTGCTACCTTCATCAAACCAGACCAGCATGTCGGACATATTTCAGGTCATTGGGTGCCAGTATATTGTCCACCAGAGGGTTAGAGGGTCGTGTGTGTTGTTTGTGTTCTCCCTGGCAGGAATGGGTAGTTAAAGGCCATAAGTGTGACTTGTGGCACTCAGGGGTGACTTGTGGCACTTGGGGGGAGGGAGGGGGGGGGGGGGGGGGGGCTTAAGGAATGGATATGGCTGTCTAGCACTGAGATGTTGATCAGATCTCCTCCTCCTCTTCTCCTCATGTCCCCAGAGTGAGTTCAGCCCTGGAGCTATTTTTACTGCGCTCCTGCCTCCACCACCACTGTCTGTCCCTCGGGGGGCTCTAATGGGAGCTCGTTCCCCCACACCGGCTTATCGCCCACCCTTGATTTCATCTCCTGACCGGCCACAGGCTTCTCTACACAACCGTCTGTGGGCTATATATCGCCTCTCGCGGCTCCTCTCTCTCGTTTCGATAACAGAGTGCTTTCACTTAAACTCAAGCGGTTCTGCTCTCAAATGAAGTTAGTGATGCCTTAGCACTTCTTGGCGCCTGACGGTTTGTGTTCTCTTAGATACATGGCACCTACCTACACATGCTCTATAGGTCTTCTTGGTTACAGTAAACTCAAATATCAATAGCTGGGGGCAATGATACCTTCCATGGATATCTGTGCAGTAAACAGATATCATTCCTGTGTCCTCTGTCTCTTGGGGTGGAGTTACTACTTTTAGAGAACCATTCAAAGGTAATTAATCAAGGCAAGTCCCATATGTTCGATGCTCACGCTTAGAGCAGCATTTAGTTTCGCTCTTTGTTAGAGTGTTCAAACTGGAGATTTATTAAAGCGTACTTTTCACTTTGGGTGACATAAGTGTAATCACCTCCTAACACATTAACAATCTGCTCCCAGTCAAAGAAGGATACTTAAATGTGTGTAATTAAAAAACAAGAGGCAAGTCTGAGAGACCTCCCCTGCAGCTCTGAACCAGAACAAGCAGGAAAGGCAGCTCAGGCCCCTGATGTCAGTATTGATTCCCTGGGTCCTTGGAGAATGTGAGCTTGAGTGAGAGGAAATGGAGAACTGCAGATATACTGCAGCAGTTCTCTCCCTCACTGTCTGGATCGCCTCCCCAGAGAGAGGGAGAGAGACTGCTTGGCCACGACTGGAAACGCCCCACTTCCTCCCCCGTGTCTCTCCCTCCTTCTCCCCCCGTCTCACCTGCTCTCTGGCATTAGAGCTGAGATGGCGGCTGAGTGTGATTTGGCCGGATCCGTTTTTGTGACTATCTCACTTTGAAAATAAGCGATGGAGAGAAAAAAAGGACTGAACAATTGTTTATTTTACCTCCATTGTGTCGTGGTTCCACCACCACCTGTGTTCAGCCAGGTTGATGGCGACTGACAGGCGATTGTAGCACAGCTGTCCTTGATCTTGTGGTGCCTGATGGAGTCAGCATTGTTACCTTGCCTAAAGAAACCCAGAATCTGTTTCACTGCATTCTTCCTTCTTCCTGCTCTCGCCATCTCAAGAATGCCAAGAATGAGCTTGACCTGCATGTTGTTATGTCTTCTGGTTAACAAGTGGTTCAGTTCATGCTGTAGGTAAGACAGTCAATATAGCCAAATAACATGGCTTCTCCATGACCCTGCTGGAGTCAGTTTAGATGATTAGTCACAGTTTCCACTTGAAAAGTGGTTGAAAAAGAAAACTTTGAAAAGTGTTTCATTAAATGTTTACCTTCCATTTCTATTACCGTCTCTGCTTTTTCTCCTTGAAACTTGAATGGAACATTAACACGATTGTATGTTTAATTTATTTAATACATTTATATAAATAAATGTTCTGCTGTTCTACGGTTGCTAAGATATCAGATATAGGGGAGTTCAACCCACAGTGCAACAGCGAAAAACAACATGTGCACTTAATGTGCAGTAAAGGTAGTGAGATGGGAAGTAGCGACTAAGCTTGACTTGACAAGGTTTTAGTGCTACTGTAGATTGTGCCGTAGGCTGAAATGCAATGTAACCATAATCCAGGTTTGACATTTCCTTTCTTAGAGATAACCAGCCAAATCAGACGTGGGCATACCGTTTTAAACTTCTTACTGGGATTAGAGAGGGATGTTTATTCATGAAAACATGACAGATGGAACAACAGCGAAAGTTTGGGATTTGTATGGTTGAGCAACCCTGAACAACTTGGAAAATGTATCTTGCCTTGACTGTAGAGCACTGCGATGAATAAGGAAAACCGAAAACCTGTGTGTGTGTGTGTGTGTGTGTGTGTGTGTGTGTGTGTGTGTGTGTGTGCGTTCATGTGTGCTCATGTGCACTCTTGTGTTGGAAAGTTGAAAAGAGTCATTGACTGTGTTTACATACTGTACAGCCTAATATTCTGCTAATAATCCAACTAAACACATAAACTGAATAAACCTCTCTCCTGTAAGCTAATATTAGGCATTCAAACACTAATTTGGCTTACTTGCCCAATCAGGATAACCAAGTGTCTAATGTGCATGCATGGGTACTGGACATTTTTCAACAATTTCAAGAATAATATTATCTATTTGTATAACCCAGCCCTAACCCTAACTAATTTGACTGAAAGTTCAATTTGAATACTCACACAAACAAGCTGTGAAATTCTCCATATGTTTCACTGGCAGTGCCCATTTTTTAAACAGCTACTCTTTACCTCTTAAAATCAACAGTAGTTACACTCTGAAGACAGTTCTCTAACCAGTATTTTGTACTTGCTAGCCGCACAAACAGTTCAGCGGGAGCACTTCATTAGGTTTGTATCCATACATTTCTCTCTTTCCTTTACTGTAATCTATGCAAATGACTAAACGGGGTGTTTGTTCAGCAGTTTAGTGATCTCTATCTATCAGAAGTAATGGGAGCCTACAAAGGCTAGGAATTGAGGCATGAGCCTCTGGAGACTCCTAATTCACAAGTGAGCATTTGGCCCCCCTCCCTGGGTGTACTGTATGGCTGGTGGATATAAAGTAGTGGGACCCTGGGGGGGTCCAGCAGCGCGGAGACCATGCATACTGGGACATTAATGGGGGAGAGTTGGGTCGACGTGGCGATGAGAGGCCGGACTGAGGCCTGATGGATGGTTGGCCCTGTCTAATAAATATTCCCCCCGCTATACTCAATGCCATAATTCAGCCCGCTGATATTTAGCTTAACCTTTCAGCTCCCAGGAGACCCAGAGAACTCAAAATCAGCTCATGTCATTTGTAAAGCCCCCTGACACATTAAGACCTGTATCTGTGGTCTGGCCACACGGGGCGGTAGCTCACTATAGATTAGGCTGCATGGTACTAGCACAGAATAAAACTATTGGTTAATTGTCGCTACCGACAGTAGCTGAAAATACAATACAATACAATACAAGATGGTGTTGATATTTGAACATATACAAATGTGTTAACATATAGTCCTCTCCGACGGTACGTATGTCTGGTGAGATGACATGTATTTGGACATACATTGACAGCACATTCATCCATGTTGTGCCATAAGAATAAAGAGGATGTTCTACATCACCAAGAGAGCAGATGTAGTGAATAGGTAAATGTTCCTTCTGCGGAGGACGTGGCCCTGAAGGCCTGTGGTACAACAGAGCCCACACACTGCACTGTGTGAATACTTGGTAACTGAGTGCCCCCAGACACACTCATCCCACACGCTTTGCTCTCTGCTGACCCTGAAGCTGCACTCTAATACCACCCTTGCGACTCCTGCGTTGACAGATGCATTCATGCAGGCACCACCTTTTGGTGTTCATTGTCACACAAGTAGATTAAAGTCATACTTCAAATACAGATGAATGTGTTTGTATTTGGGGCCTACCAAATAACAACTGCTTATATGCTCGCACTGTGTTTCCCGTATTGATACCTGACACTTGCAGGTCGATACACTGCTACTAGGTAAAATACACATTGTTCATTGTTTCCAAAGAGAAGTATTATAGCCTCAGTTCATTTGTGTTGGACAACAATGACTAAGAGGTTTAAAATGCCAGAATCGAAAATCCGATTGGCTCACTATAGTATTTGAGCAAACAATGTTGTTTTATTTGAACCTCACAAGTAAACCACCTGTTAAGATTAAGTTGCCCTGCTAATAGAAAACATGGCACTATTTTTCAAATATGCCATCAACAGTCATGAATAATGAGTATGCCTGACATACATGTTCAATTTGGTCACCTCATTTCCATATGAGCTTGTCATCATGTTCATTTGTTTATGTTTGCACATGTTTGCACATACAGTCGGAGGAAACCAGGCCAACAGATTGTGATGGCATTTTCTGTACTCTGTGTTTACCCCACCAACACTCTCTCTTTGTAAGCATTCTCATTTTCTAATGAAATTCACCAATTAATTCACATTTGCAGCACAAATAATAAACCCTGGAGCTTTTTAATTAACCAAAACTTCACAAAATAAAACAAAATTAATAAATAGAGGAGAAAAAAAACGGAATACTTCCCCAAATGGAGCGTTGTGACCATAATGTATTCTGCATCCATCTCTCTTCAGTGGCTATCCAGGCATTAGTTTGTGTCACAATGTGGCCGTCTACAGAGAAATCCATCCTTTAGGAACAATAGGCAAGTTTAATTTACCGTAGCATGTGTGGCGAGAGACATTACGATTTTAATTAACAAATGTCAATAAGTGCCGATCACAATAAACAACATCAGCCAAAATAATAATAGTAATTCTGATAAAGAGGGAGGACTAACCAGGGGGAAAGGAAACGCCGATGGTTTTTGTGTGATTATGTTGCACTCTTACCAGTGATTAATGTTCATTGGGAAATGGCAGCCAAAGCCATGTGTTTCGTGTGATATCATTTCCTGTATGCTAATATGCTTGATTGCCTTGATCTGTGGGCTGGGTGGAGAACATGTCTACAGGATAGAGACAGAGAGAGATAGAGACAGAGAGAGATAGAGACAGAGAGAGAGGCTCAATGACCGCCTCTTCAGTTTCACTGGCTGACAATGCAACACCACTGGCAGCCCTTTAGGGAGACGTGTGCGTTTGTATTGTAATGATTAGAATGGTATTTAACACAACATCAACGTCATTGATGATAAATGTAAAGTGTGTCTCGATTGTTGAAGCGGTGTCGAGGTTTTAGCAGAAGCTGTATACGGCCAGACGTTGAGGTGATTACACTGATATTTAGACATAAATGCTGACATGAATAACACATACACTTTGAGCTTAAAGGGACCATGTAGTAAAAAAAAAAAAAAAAGTTAAACTGCTTATGTATATAGTATTTGCACTCTGAGCTTGAAGTAACACTGTGAAATTCACAAAAGTTTGCTGACTATCCCTAAATATGACAGCGGTTTAAAAAGTGTGCCTTGAATTTTTGCTTGTTTTCCATGGGTGTGGCATTGGCCCCCACATTGTGTCACACGGGGATCTGATTTGTATACACCAATGACAACCAAGTACACATCAATCAAATAAACCGATAATATAATTTGTTTACACAGTGACAGCTCCAGGCAGGTACAGATCACTGGCCATTTAGAATGTGGTGGTAAAAAGACTGTTCAGAATGCAACCATAAGATGTAGTTGAAGTTGTCTTGTTGTTCGACCTGCAGTAGCACAGTGTTGTATTTTGCAAGCTAGAAAAATGACCTGTTCGCTACCTTGCACCATCATGCCCACACCAGCAGAGCATGACTATGTTCTTACATAAAAAAAAACACACACACACTGACCTTTTAGATACCTTTTAGATAAAATTCAAACGATTACATCGCCCCTTTGAAGAGAAATCAATCTCACCTTTAGCTATCATACTCTTTGTTCCGCCAAGAGTCATACAAACCATTCAAACAGTTCTAGTCAGGATTAACACAAATATAGATGTATTTGGAACAATAAATCAAAGTGAGACTTAATTGCTCTTCTCTTACCTGTGTCTGAGTTAGTGTAGGAGTGCTGCTGTCAACTCCCCAGTCATAGGCTGAGAGCAACCACTATTATTTGGAGTGAGAGTCATCTCCCAGCTGGTTCACAGTGATGGTCAGAAGCTCCAATATGGCTTGTATTAGCTGATTCATTATATGTTCGTGTTATATGATGCTGCTGCGGCCATCCAAACTGACATTAAATAAGTAGCATATTTGGATTTGACACTGATGTTTTTCACAGTGCAAAGTTTGAAGCAGAAAAGTTATGTTGACAGTGTACTGAACTTCACTTCAATAAAACTGACAGTCACTGAGAGGACACATGTTTTACTTATTATCAACAGGAAATCCTATTTTGTCATGTCTCTGTCTGATGTTTCTTGCTGCCACCAGGACCAAATTCGGGGGACATCTCAATGTGCAGTGTCATTATGCGAGTGAATTCCCTAGACATTCCCCAATCAGTGCCCTGTTAGTTTGCGACACTGGGGCTGATGTGGCAGGTCCATTAGCCAGTAGAGTTAGCTGACAGGCTGCCTGGCCTCTGAGTCCCTGGGGCTGAGAGATAGAGAGAGAGAGAGAGAGAGAGAGAGAGAGAGAGAGAGAGAGAGAGAGAGAGAGAGAGAGCGAGCTCCTCCTGGGTGAACCACTGTCATATTCTGCTGATCAAGCCTCAGTGCCCTGCTAGTCTTGAGGTCTCGGAGGGATTGACCCAAGCTCGGCACCTCTCCACGGGAATCCAGTCCCTCTGGCTGTGGCCCACCCATGTCCTCAGACGACCCGCTCAACCATCTCTCTGGAGGTACTGATGGGAAATGCATGGCCTGAAGTTGAGGGTCAGACAAGAGAAAGGGCATTTTCATAGCAAACCTCATTTCTTATTTGCACACAACCTATTTGGTACCCAATAGATGACACAAAGAGATTAGACTCTTTGGCAAACTTGCATGGGCATTGTTGGCTCTCTGCAATGATACTGTCTACACGCACCGAACACTTTATTAGGAACACTATACTAATACTAGGTAGGGCCTCCCTTTATTAGGAACACTATACTAATACTGGGTAGGGCCTCCCTTTGCTCTCAAAACAGCCTCAATTCTTCGTGGCATTGATTCCACAAGATTTTGGAAACATTCCTTTGAGATTCTCACAACAGATCACACAATTCCTGCAGATTGTTCATGTGCACTTTCAAGCTGTGAATCTCCCGTTCTACCACATCCCAAAGGTGTTATATTGGATTCAGATCCGGTGACTGGGAAGGCCACTGAAGAACTCTGACTCATGAACATGGCTCATTTTGAGACGACTTTTGCTTTGTGACATGGTGCATTATCATGCTGGAAGTAGCCATTAGAAGATGGGAAATTGTGGCCATGAAGGGATGCACATGGTCAGCAACAATACTCAAATAGGCTGTGGCATTCAAGCGATGATTGATTGGTATTAACGGGCCCAAATTGTGCCAAGAAAACATTCCCCACACCATTACACCACCTCCACCATGAGAAGGTGTACAGGTGTTCCTCCACCATAAGAAGGTGTACAGGTGTTCCTAAAAAAGTGTTTGGTGAGTGTATATACTATAGTAGAGCCCAGCCTATAGACTTTGGCCTGGGTCCAGATTAGTCCTCCTCCTCCTCCTCCTCGTCCTCCTCCTCGTCCTCCTCTGTAACTGGAACTGTTTGCATGAGAGCCGGCGGTGGCCGCTCCAGTATGCACCTCATTACCTCTCCAAAAGGCCCGGGCTTAGCGCTGGGTAATAGACAGAGCCCAGTCACCCTCATTTGTCATGGGCTCCTGGATTTGATGCAAAGCCCCTTCAGCACTTGTTGCTGAGGAGCTAATCCCGCTGTAGACACCACTACACTCCTCTTCTCTCCTCCGCTCCTCTCCACTCTCCCGTCGTCATGCCTCATGATTTCACTTTCATTTGATGTTTTAATGAAATCCGGTAGCCCCTTAGTTGAATTGCGCCATTAAAGTATTCTATCAAATACAAATGGAGAGGGAAGCGCGATTGGTCGGTGCCTGTCTGCTCTATGAGTGACATCACTGTTTACTGTTTGTTGCAGCGCACGACAAACTGAATGGAAGATCAGAGGTGTGTGTGTGATTTAATGACTTGGAGTGTGTTTTAGAAAGACGTATGTTAAGTATTTGTCACCCTGTGGTGGCACTGTAGCCTTTCTGCACATCCCTAGTGATATGTGTTGTTATAATTCACTCTTGAAATTAGGAGAACTAGCTAGTACCACTGCTGATGCACCACTTATTTGTAAAATGAGAGGTAGAAGTGCACTTAATGCTGGTTTGGTGATATACAGAGGAGATGGTCCACATTTATTCCACTGCAGACAGCGGTTCATTCACCAACGGCGCCATTTATTGTCCTTTATTGCAAATAAGTACCACTGGGCAGGGCCCAAAGCACCGGGGAGAAGTCCTTGATGAAAAGGCCTGCGTATCATTAGCAAAGTTGCCGTAGTCGCTAGATGAAAGCCGCTCTAAAATGTAAATCAAATTAATGCCCAAACATTTCCCCACATATCTTAATGGTATTCTTTTTCCTGCTGAGGGTGTCTGGGGAATAGGTCTTATTCTGTTGTGCACTTGCAGGCTCCGATGTAGCCTAGCTCCCTTCCTCTGCTGTGGCTGTCTAGCCCTGCTCTGCTCACAGGACTGCAGGATCAATGTCTCCTCATGGCTCCAGGCCGTCTCTCCTACTGCCTGTTCATATGTGTTCACCGACATACTATTAGCCCCCGATTTATTGATGACATTTGCACGCTTTACACCAATTAGGAGGTTCATTACGCAAATACATTGTACAAATTACCTTCAAGTTACTAATTGATTTTGAGATATATTGTGGGCGTCAGACCTAACTCCTTGGAAAGGATTTGGCCTTCAACCATTGTCAGTGTCCGCCTTTGGATAAATGCAATTAATAAAAAGCATGGAGGCCACAGGCCAAGGCTATACCAGTTACATTAGACCTGCTGAATGTTCAGAGCTGTTGCTTAGCGAATTCAATGCGCAACAGGAACAAAGTCTGAGCAAAGAGAACGCTAATTAAAATGAATCCATGACAGCCAGGAACACTAACAGTTACAAACTGCAGTCTGATGGTAATCAACAGGGGTTTCTCCATTAATTGGCAAAATGAGGCTCATCAATCACACAGAGGGGGAGGAGAGTCACAGACAGTCTGAGCCGCCGTATCCTGTCAGAAAGTAGCCGCCGCGGGGAGAGCAGCGTGACACATCGTCTTGAGGACAGAGTTGTGGAAAGAGGGAGAACTTTTCTCCCCCCATGCAGTTTCTCAATAGTCAGCTCCCTGACTCACTCCGACAGGGAATCTTTGTTTTCTCCCTCCCGCATCTCAAATTGGATTGGTTGTTTTTCCCTGCCACTCATGTCCGAGACAGAATTGTCAAAGCATACTGCAGATTGCAGCTTATGGAGAATCATCAGTGTTTGCCACTGGTATGTACAGATGTACTCTCAGCACCACCGTTTCACAAGTTTTGTTTTACATTCCATGCTTTCCATGTGATGTTTGGAAACAATGACCAGGCTCATTTGATCTACTGTGATCTACTGTGATCTACTATGTGATCTATTATGTTAGGGAGTGGGTGTTCACTTCCTTTCA
>NC_139669.1:4529268-4589268 GCF_951799395.1 Argentina silus
TGTGTGTGTGTGTGTGTGTGTCTGTGTGCCTGTGTGTGTGTTTGTGTGTGTGTGTGTGTGCCTGTGTGTGTGTGTGTGCCTGCCTGTGTGCGTGTGTGTGCCTAGGTGTGCATGTGTTTTGTATGTGATGAGGCAGGCAGTGTGAGCTCAGGGGTGGTTAAATCAGTCAGGATAAGGTTGTAGCCCAGGTCAGATAATGATTAATAAGAGAGTCAGTTGGACTTAGCTGCTAATAGATCTCCTGAGAGATTGCCTAATCCTTCAACAATGTATGCTTATCGTATTACAACCGAGCTGTGTATCTACACCAGTATGTGCTGTGAAAATGAAGCTGATAAGATGTTATTGGTCACAGAAGAGTATTTCAAGACTGTCAATAATATGTCTATAATTATAAGCATATTTGCCCAGTATGTTTAACTGATATGTACTTCTTTATTACACTATAAGTGGAAGCCAGCTTTATGATATTGCACTTTGTTTCACAAGAAATAATCATAATATTATTGTTTTCTTTAATAAAAATAATATTGTCTTTGGTTGCATAGCACAATACAAGTCAGGACACTCAATGCAATACGGTGGGTCATCTCATCATCTTTGTCATTGTGGGAGATCACAAGAGGGAGCTTGTCGTGGTGAATGAAAGTCAGACTTATTTTCAAGGTGCAGCTGAGAGATTAGTGGTAATACTTGTCTCTCTCTCTCTCTCTCTCCCTCTCTCCCTCCCTCTCTCCTTCCCTCCCTCCCTCCCTATCTCACTCTCTGATTTTCCCTGGTCGTTTGGCTAAGCCCTATAGGGAATTGTTAACTCTTCTGTAGATATCAGTTAGGAGTTTTGTTAGGGGGGTATTCTCCATGGATTCTCCTCTGTTCCAGAACTACCCCACCAGTTCCCTGTTTCTTCCCCAGAGTTGTTGACACAAACCCCAGGGCTTCCTCATCCAGTTTGACTGATTAGTACAGCTATATTCTGCTCCGCTGGCTGATGACGAAGGAGGGAAATGTGTTCTAGGCCAATATCAATAGATTTACTTTATTGTTTTGCTCGAATTGGAAGTTTGACTAATATGAAGCAGTAGTTGTATGATTTGTTTGCTGTGTTGTCTAAGTTGATCTCAGCCTATGACATTCACCCGTCTGAAATGGCAGCCGAATCTATGGTATGTCATGGTAGGCCAACAATGAGGTGGGAGGTTTCTATGGTATGTCATGGTAGGCCAACAATGAGGTGGGAGGTTTCTTGTCTGTTGCTTCCCCCTCACTGTGATGGTGAAATGTGAAAAACCGTTTGCAACAACACTCTAGAGTTGTTATGGCTATGAATATTTGATATAGCTGTAATTCCTACACTATGTACTATTGTAGTATTGCTTTTGATGTCTGCTTTTCTAATCTAAACAAAGTCTTCTCTAATTGCCCCCCTGTGGAAGGAGGGCTTGAATCCCATTACTCATGTTTTTCCTCGCCTGGCGTTTGTTGATTTATTTACATCCAGGACTGTTTCTCGATAGTCGTCCACGTGTTCACAGATCACTATCAGAGTGGGAAAGGAAATGTCACACACAATTAAGCAGTAAATGAGAAATCACAAACAGATTAAAGGGTTTTCCTTGCATGCGCCTTTCTTCCCTCCGATCATAAATGCCATTCTTAGCATGAATGAGAGCTTTGGCATTCTACCCAAGCTTGGAAGGTGGCACTGCAAAAGTTGGCATCTTGGTTGTGTCTGCCCCCAGCCTCAGACACTGTTGGGCAGCGCCTCTGCAAGCCTTATCTGCCTCTCCTGCTATGGAAACCCAGTGGTGCTAAGATGTGGGATTCGCGTAGCCTACGGAGAAACACTGCCTTTGGAATTGCCTTGAAGAAAATCTAATTGTCATGTAAACAGGCTGTTATCCTATTATAGCGTCAAATGAGGGAGAGAGGAAAGGAGTGTATCAGGCAGGAACAGTAGGAGGCCTGACTCAGCATTACCTACCGATAGCAGCTACCAGCTTGAGATTATTGTACGCCGTAAACAGGAAGGAGTATGTCGGCTGTGTTTATTTATTTAGCAATGCGAGCATGCAGGCAGTCTATTTGTCTCACTGTACTTAATGCAAATGCTTTGATTTAGGCCACGGATTCCAGGTTTGGAAGAATGGCATCCTTGGCGTCTTGCCAGCATCATTTGTACACCTCCTTACCTTTCTGACTTCCACTCTTGTGCGGCAGGTTTTCAGATATATCTGCTATTTTCTATCGACTCTCAAAGCCACGCTCACGTTTGAGGCTGTTTCATTACCTAGCAGCCGACTGCGTTCAATAGGTCACTAGGCAAGTTTGATTCATGATTGTTCTCCCCTGCTTGTTATTAGTGTGGCATCAAAGCGAGGCTTGGTAAACACATTTGCATTTTAATGGCTGATATGGATCGTGCCACACTACTCAATATCCCCCGTTGCTTCACATATGCTGAAAAAAGGCACACTGCATTTATTCATTTAAAAGCACCTGTGTTCTTAAAGTTGTTTACCCCCCTGTGCAGTCGTAGACAAGCAGAATGCACAGACACATGCACTGGGCCTCCTCATCTGGGAGAGAGAAATGTGATGGCCTTTTTTTTTTTTTTTTTCTCAGAGTTCTCCCAGGCTGAGGGATGCAGCCTAGAATAAAAAGCCCCAGAAATGGTAATTAAGAAAATAAGTGGGTTAATGTGGCCTCATCACAGAATGGTGGCAGTTAATGGTAATGGAGAGAGAGCTGTTGATGGACAAGATCCATCCCAAATGAACGTTACCAAAAGCAAGAGAGCCACAATCACGCAGTGGAGATGGTGGGGGGGGGGGTACTTTTGAAAGACTAGTCACTGTTTTTGCATCTCCGTCTCTCATTTTCTGTCCTGCCACCTGCAGAGGGTGATGCCACCCATTAAGGCGAGCACACCTCTGGGGATACGCAGTTGAATGCAAATTAAAGCAAGAGAATAAGCCAGATTGTGGCACTGCAGGCTTATTATTGAACACTTCTAGTAATAGGTATTGCAGTCAATATATCCCATGTGACGCATATGTTTTCCGAATGCGTCACAGATTGCTTTTTTAAAGATGATACTATACATACACACATTTCCGTATTTCTATGTGTTGTTTGCTGTGAATGAGACAGAAGCATACAGGACCACTCAGTACAAGGTGTTCGGTGTTCAGCTCTTCTCTTTGAGCAATAAGGCTATCATTTTCAATCGTTTGCAAGTGCTTCAAGCAGCTCTCCAAATGTGTACTCAGAGAATAGCAGCGAGAGCTCTTTTCTCCAAGTGGAAGGGAGGCAAGACGTGTCAAATGTCTGTTTACCATCAGGCCTTCAACACTCTACGCTATTCTCTTTCAGTCTTTTTTTTGAGATATGATGATATTTTTATGGATTTCTCCAACTTTTTGTTTTCCCCTGCCGAAATCATAGCATGGGCATTGAATGTATGAAAAGAATTGTTGAACTTTAGCCCTTGCAAGACTATTGTTAGTGGAAGGGAGATGTTATCTAGAGGAGACTGGATCGCTGTAAACAGGCAGGATGGGTTCTAACAGGCTGATACAGGCACTGTGGTAATTCTATGGGTACAATGAACTAACAAACACCTTCACATACATCTAAAACATTTGCCCCTATACCTGTGTATTAACATTGTAATTACTGTAGTAACAACATAGTATTAACATGAATATAAATGGTTTCACTCCATAACTATGTAATTGCAGTACAGAGAAATTCCCTATGTACCATGCCACAACATGTTATTACAATGTTGTTACTAGTGAGCGACAGCACAAGTATAGGGGCAACTTAATGTGAAGTGTGTCCAAAATCCCTCTATGACACACTCAACTAAAGACCTTCTAAAAGCCTTCTGATGAAACCATGGCACCTACAGAGAACGGAAAGAATATAATTGGCAGAATGCATTGATGATTAAATATAGGGTTCCTGTGGAGGCAGCTCCAGTTGTTTAGTTTAGTTGATATTACTGACAGTGCTGTTGTCTTTACACAATGGTCTGCCTGGAGGATGAGAGCAGGGCAGAGAGAGAGAGACTCTAATTTATCTGTTTGCCTGTGTTTTCCTCTCAAGGCAGAGAGGTCTGTGACAAGGCCCAATGGTTTGCAGGAGAGCTGTGTTTAGCTGTGGCATTGATTTTATAAAAGGTTGCACAGTGGGAGGCAGGTAGCCTATCAGCTCAGCCTCTCACCAAGCACATCGCCCAGTCAAGTAAATTGAGCTTCCTCGTAATCCAGTCACTGAAAAGGACACGGTATGCAAACATGTGTCCAACCAGCCTCCCAATGCAACGGTTTGTTATGATTTCCATGAGAAATGAGAAGCCAGTGTCTTTCTTTTTTTCTTTTCATTTATTTTTTCTTTTCCCTCTCACTCTCACATTTAAGAAATAACTTGTTATTTGTGTGTAAACAATTTTGGTCTGTGAAAGGCTTCTTTTTTGAAATTGAAAGCAGCTGTCAGATGCATGATGCTCAGTCACAATCCACATTTCCATTTCATCTTGTTGTTCTCCCACTGCAGTGCCGGTGAGGTACAGTGTTTTGAAATTAGATATCAGCCACGGTGGCGACAGACGAGAAATGGAGAAAAAAAAAGAAAGTGACAGAGAGAAAGAGGGATTGACGGATTGATATACTTAGCTTGACAGATGGTTCTACATGAATATGCCGATGGAACAATGTTTAAAGAGAGGGAGGCAGGGGATGGGGATGAGATGGGGATGGGGAGAGGGGGGTGGGGAGAGGGGGATGGGGATGGGGAGAGGGGGGTAGGGAGAGGTTGAGCTAGAGAGAGAGAGAGGGGGGGTGGGAGGAAGAGAGAGAGAGAGAGAGAGAGAGAGAGAGAGAGAGTGGAGGTGGGAGGAAGAGAGAGAGGGGAGGGGGGGGGGGGCAGGCAGGGGACAGGCAGGGGCTGTAGGGAAGTGGAGGGAACCGGTAGCAAGACACTTTGAATTTCACAAGTTGGAGCACAAACACACATCGCCAGGGGCGCTTCATCAACTGCTTGTCAGCCCTCTCTCCCTCCTCCTCTTCTCTCTCTCCTCCTCTTCTCTCTCTCCAGGAGGTGTCTTCTCAGGGGTAGGGGGAAAGATATCTGTGGCAGAAATACCCTAACCCTAACCCTAACCCCACCCCTTCACTTGAGCACACAACCCACAGCCGTAAATGCTAACTTTCAGACAAGGCTCCTTGCCCTAGCCTTAGCTGTTATTAAGAGTTTAACACTGTGAATGAGTTTGATGTTACAGCAGGTTCTGGAAAGGATGAGGAAAGACTACTATTTCTGAATCTTTGCAGTATTAATACACTTGATCAATACATTGCAGTACACCTGGGCATGGTAACTACTCAATGCAAGAGAGCTTTGGGTCAATGTCAGAGTTATGTCCTCTATATTTGATGTTATTCAGTGTTAATAGTCTTTCTCAAGGTCAAACAGAAGGCCTGGAAGAGGAAAAATAAATTTTGAAAACAAGACCAATATGAACGTCATCGTTGTCGTCATCCTAAAAAATCGCCCATTGTTCTCGCTCCTGTGTGTGTGTGTGTGTGTGTGTGTGTGTGTGTGTGTGTGTGTGTGTGTGTGTGTGTGTGTGTGTGTGTGTGTGAGTGTGTGTGTGTACGATTTCATGTCATTGATTGTGTCTGAATCCATAATTGCTGTGCTCCAGGGGTGTTTGCACACTGCGACAGTATTTTGCATGCGTCTACAGGCGGAGGAGGACGCATGGGGGGGATGTGTGTCAACCCAGGCGGCCCACATGAGGAAGACAGCTGGATTCACACATCTATTATGTCACAAACAAACAGTGTGGGTGCCAGGTTTCTGTCACTCATTAGACACTAATCATTGGCAAATCCACTTGCCTCCAGCACACACGTCTCATTCCCCCTGTCAATTAGTTGTGCTGCAGCACCCAGTGCTGTTGGCGAGAGAGGAGAAAGACCCACGTCTCCACAACCCTCCTGAGCCCCCCCGCTGACGTTGCCTCACCACCGGCAGGAAAAAATCTTGGGGAGATCATTTTATCTTACTCTTGATTGCCAGATAATTATCAGTTAATTATTTAGAGCCTTAAATTAATGTGCTAAAAATAGTGTCTGTGCCTCCTCATCTCCAATAGAGACGGCTCCATTATTTCTGCATGCTCCCCCTCGCACTACTCCCCCCCTCCCTACCCCCCCCCTCTCCCTATCCCCCCTCTCCCTACCCCCCCTCTCCCTACCCCCCTCTCCCTATCCCCCCTCTCCCTATCCCCCCTCTCCCTACCTTCCCTCTCTCCCTACCCCCCCTCTCCCTACCCCCCCCTCCCTACCCCCCCTCTCTCCCTACCCCCCCTCCCTACCCCCCCTCTCCCTACCCTCCCTCTCTCCCTACCTCCCCTCTCTCCCTACCCCCCCTCTCCCTACCCTCCCTCTCTCCCTACCTCCCCTCTCTCCCTACCCCCCCTCTCTCCCTACCCCCCCCTCTCTCTACCCTTGTTCTCCCTACCCCCCCTTGCGCTACCCCCCTCTCCCTACCCCCCCCCCCCCCCCCCCCCCCCCCCCCCCGTCTCCCTTGCCTTGACATCTGATCCTGGCTAAATGTATGAGCATGTTCCGTAACTATGATTTTGATTTGTATTATGTCTGAGTTTAATCTCATCAGCTCAGAAGAGTTGTCTTTTTATAATGCACAATTAAGCCTTAGTGTTTAGTGTTGTTTGTTTGGATTTTCTCTACATTGCTACAGTAGATTGTACTCATTACTCTTTCTCTCGACCAATCATGAATGCTCAGCTCCCATTATGCCAATCTTCCACTCCTGAAGTACACAGCTGGGGTATGTTCTAAACTTGGGATTATATCAAATACACACATTATGGCTTACAGTAGATATTCACCATGCAAATGTACAGAGTGCCAAACTTTTGATGGTGTTTGATGGTGTACACCAGGGGTGACCAATACGTCGATTACGATCGACCGGTCGATCGCGAGAGTAGTGCGGGTCGATCGCGTGACATTAAAAAAATCACGTCGATCACGTTTTTTTACGACGGACATTTGTGCTTCAGCACGGTACGAGGCAATTGAGCCAGTGTGAGTGCGCCACTTGATTGACGTACAATGCGGGGTCACGTGTCACCATGCCTTCGCATGTATATATTTCGCAATATATATTTAGCATTTTTTAATGTAGGTAGATCATTTTGACCTGGTCATTTTGAAAGGAGCTCGAAGCCGAAAAAGTGTGGCCCCCCTGGTGTTACACCATACGATGCCTGTCTCATTCCCACCCATTTCCCTACACTTTGTGCTCCTCGTTTGTGGATTGCTTTTCTCCCTCTTTGGACACTTCATTAAGCTCAAGTTGCTCAAGTTATTTGTGGAACAAAGAAATCTGCTGTAAGAGGTCCTTTAATGGAATTTTATTGACTTAAGGAATCGAAACATCCCCCCGTCAAACCCCAGCCCACCCCACCTCACCCCAGCCCACCCCACCTCACCCCAGCCCACCCCAGCCCACCCCACCTCACCTCACCTCACCCCAGCCCACCCCACCTCACCCCACCCCACCCCACCCTACCTCACCCCAGCCCACCCCAGCCCACCTCACCCCAGCCCACCCCACCCCACCCCAGCCCACCTCACCCCAGCCCACCCCACCCCACCTCACCTCACCCCACCCCACCTCACCCCACCCCACCTCACCCCAGCCCACCCCACCTCACCCCAGCCCACCTCACCCCAGCCCACCCCAGCCCACCCCACCTCACCCCACCCCACCTCACCCCAGCCCACCTCACCCCAGCCCACCCCACCCCACCCCAGCCCACCCCACCCCACCCCAGCCCACCTCACCCCAGCCCACCCCAGCCCACCCCAGCCCACCCCAGCCCACCCCACCTCACCCCAGCCCACCCCACCCCACCCCACCTCACCCCACCCCACCCCACCCCACCCCACCTCACCCCAGCCCACCCCAGCCCACCTCACCCCACCTCACCCCACCCCACCTCACCCCAGCCCACCCCAGCCCACCCCACCTCACCCCAGCCCACCCCAGCCCACCCCACCTCACCCCACCTCACCCCAGCCCACCCCACCTCACCCCACCTCACCCCAGCCCACCCCACCTCACCCCACCTCACCCCAGCCCACCCCACCTCACCCCAGCCCCAGGCCTACTAGCTTAACTATGTGGACCAGGACCTGGCTGTGGTAACGACAGACCTATTGAATGGAGCTGTGCCCCGTCATGCAGGCTGCTGGTCCAACAGTGCGACTGAAGGAATGTGATCAATACTCTCTCCCAGTCCTCTCTCACACCCTGAATGCCCTCTCTCCCTCTCCTCATTCTTTCAACCCAGTCTCACTCTTTTATCTGCAAACACAACAAGCTTTCAGCGAGAGAGAGAGAGAGAGAGACGTTGACCAGCTGGAGGATCCTGTGAACAAGTTGGCAGGCTGAATCAAATTAGCCGCTGCTCTCTTTTTTTTCCCCTCTCCTCTCCTCTCCTTTCTTTTCTTTTTTGTTTTTTTTTTGCGTCAGAATTGATTCGAAGAAATAAATCTGAAAGCGGGGTAGCTTCATTAGAATAATAACCACCCCCCTCCAAAAAGGACAACACTTCAGTTTTCAGCAAAAGTGCGGGATATCGATCCAATTTGTACAGAGCTAAGAGCATTTAAGTGCTTCGACCAGCTCGTCGTACAGAATTGTTATACAGTCCGACAAAAGAGAGGCTTGTGATTATATTGACATTTAAAACACTCCCCCGTCTGGAGGCGGACATCAAAGAGGACTCAGTAGGGCCTCCATTTTAAAAACCCACACCAGGCTTGATTACTGCCATGTTCAGGAGGCATGCATTAACTAGCCTCCCGAGAATCACCATTGTACAGCTCTCTGCTCTGTGGTCACACATAGAGATCACAACAATGCTAGCTAAAGCTACATCCAATACGCAAGCAGGGTACCAACAAAATGGCTTGTCTCAAGGCCTGAGACAGTACACTGTGGCTTTGTCAACCGCTGTACTTTTCTCCTTTCCAATGGTTTCTTCTATTTTCTTAATTTTTTTCCAGCTTCTTAGGTTTCAATTAAAATGTGAAAACCTGCAATTGTTCTAGTTTCATCAGCACCGAGATACAATCAGTGGATCCAATTGTGTAATTCATGTAATCACAGCGCAGTTTGTTGAAAGCGATAAACTTAATTACCATCAGGTAAAGCATGCTGAGCAAGGAGTGTTGGTGTGTGGGAGAGAGAGTTGTGTGTGTGTGTGTGTGTGTGTGTGTGTGTGTGTGTGTGTGTGTGTGTGCGCATGCGCACGTGTGTGTGTTTGTGTGTGTGTGTGTGTGTGTGTGTGTGTGTGTGTGTGTGTGTGTGTGAGAGAGAGAGAGAGAGAGAGTTTAGCTTACCTCCACCTGGCCCCCTGCAGAACTAGACAATGCCTTGTGTGGAGGACACACTCCACATCCCACTCAGAGCCCCACCAAGAGGCATAGTATATACAGTACAATTAGAGCTGATTTCTATCGATTCCACAACAGTGTTAGCATAAACAGATTAGCATCATTGAGGAAATGGTATAGTAGCACCACTGGGAGCATAAGTGTGGATGTATATCCGTGGTACACAGGAGCTATTTCTGGGGCCGCATCGTAATGTGGAGAGGTATGAATTGATGTTTACCGATTAGATCCGCTGTCAGGAGATGCGAGAGGTTTGACCTTTTACGAGACGGAGTCGGTGTTGTAAACAGAGCAGATTTGCATTGTCATGTTTTCACTGACGGAAAATTACACAGAGAACCAGAGATCGGGAGGAACGATGTGACATGTTGTTTCCACTGGAGATGGGCATGTCAAAATGATAACACGTATGATACTGGTGTGCGTGCGTTAGTGTTTGTGTGACTGTGTGCGTCTGCGTGCGTGTGAGTATGCGTGTGCATGCATGTGCGCTTACATGTACGTTCTTTTCTCCAACATCGTCATTCAATACTTCCCCCACAGTAACCTAATGCCTTATGGCTGGTTGTGGGGGTCTCTGTTCCTATTGGAGATGTGCTCATTACATTAGTGCATGGTGTTATGCCTCCCCTCATTGAGCTGTTCCAGCAGCATCTGGAGGCTGGTGAGGAGCTGTGAATACTTAAGTGAGGCAAACTCAAGCCTCCTCTCTACATGCATCAATATTTCAGCGGCAGGCAAGCAGAATAAATTGACAGTAAAATTGACACTGAATCAGGCTTTTAATGTTTCAAATGAAGAGGAAGGAAGAGGGGAGGTCTCTGTGCTGATGATAGAGGGGGAGAGTGTGAGGGAAGGTCATGACTCTGTCTTGTGGGTGAAGTGGAGATTCATTGAACCTCTGGCACCACACTGGAGCTCTACCCTTTCATCAGAGCTCCAAGGCGAGCTGGGGTGTGTCTGTGTCTGTGTGTGACCATGGCCATGAGCTGTCCTGCTGGGATAATAAATTGTGTGTGTGTGTGTGTGTGTGTGTGTGTGTGTGTGTGTGTGTGTGTGTGTGTCTGGGTCTTGGTTTTCGTCTTTGTGTCTGGGTGTGTGTGTATTTGTGTGTATTTGTGTAAGGCAGTGTGTTGCTCGTGCATGCTTGTGAATGCATGTTTGAGACACACAATGACACACTGATCTGTTGCAGCTTTCACTCTCAGCTGCCAGGCTTACTGAGAGATAAGAGACCTGGAAAGACAGACGCCCAATGAAGTTGAAAGACTCATTCCCATTGAATTGTGTTTGTGTGTGTGGGTTTGGGTTTGTGTGTGTGTGTGTGTGTGTGTGTGTGTGTGTGTGTTTGTGTAGGTGTGTGTGTTCAGCAGTGTATTGCCATTATTATACTGTAAAGAAGCTTCATTTGTATTCCATCTTATGAAAAACCAATCGATGTTAAGCCTGCAACTTTCTTAGTCAAATTCTCAATGTGCTAATCAGCATGAGGGTGTTTCAATTTAATCTGAAGCCACATGTATTACATTTACGTGATACTGTAGATACTCTTGAATGCGGCTACATCCAGTCATTGGCAACAAAAGCCAACTATGTAAATATGCATTCTGCCATTCATTATAAAGTAACTACCATAGGTTGTCAGTCAAACTAGCCTACACAACGTATATGTTGAGTGGATAATGTATCTTCAATCATCTGATCACTTCTTTCATTCTGATGCATTGTTATGCATTTCACACGTATTTGGTGTTTGGTGTTTGGTGTGTGTGTGTGTGTGTGTGTGTGTGGGGGGGGGGGGGGCGGGGGGGGTTACAGTGAAATGAGCTTTTTGGATTTGTTGTGCTCTGATTGCTTGTGCGGCGGCTCAATGAAACATAATTACACACATCGAGGAGACGCTATCAGACAATCACTGCCATGGTGGCTTCTGGGAGACCATCCTACGGAAGGAGGGAGGGATAGGGGGAGAGAGAGAGAGAGAGAGAGAGAGAAAGATGAAGGTGAAGAGGAGAAAGGCTCACGCCCAACAGTGATAAAGAACTGCTGATGTCATCATGATCCCTAATCCACTTCAGACGGTTACGGACACGACAATGGTGACTCTGCATAATAGTGGTCACATGACCTAGTGACACAAGTGAGCATTGTGTTATATCTGACTCCAAAAGGTATAATATGATTATTAATGATTAATAATGATTTGCTCATCCTCACATGCCAGACATTCAGACCTGATCCTAGATTACAGTAAAAATCCCATCGCTTTTTTTTTTTTTTTTTTTTACATTAAAGTGAACTCTATGTGAAAACCTGGTCACCAGTATGTCGTGCTGTTGATATATTAGATTTTTTGTTTTAGATTAGATTCAACTTTATTGTCATTGTGCAGAGTACAAGTACAGAGACAACGAAATGCAGTTAGCGTCTAACCAGAAGTGCAAAAAAGCAGAAAGTGCAATGAACAGTATATACAGGTAGTGCAGTATATGAGCAGTTAAGTAGTGCAGTATAGTATAAGTAGTGCTTTATATACCTTTACCAACAATAAATCAAACATCAAACAGCAGCATAAATGGGAGAAGCCTTTTGACCAACTACATTACAATGGCACGGAATTCACAATCAAGTGTTATCAACAGGCAGGGTGGCAGAACCATGTCCTCTCCTCTGTGGCCATGTGATCCAGAGAGGAGTCAGAGAGGAGAATTGATCACCATGCCCAGTAGGAGATAAAACAGCACTGTCACTGTATCAGACCCATGTAAACACATGTAAATAGCAAGATAGTGGCAGCAAGAGTTCTGTTCCAACACACACAAGCACTTGTGTCTCCTGTCTTCAAAATACTCCAAATACAAATGGAGGGAAAGAGAGAGAAAAAGAAAGGGAGAAAGAAAGAGAGAGAGAGAGAGAGAGAAAGTAATGGAAATCTGAATGGGGGAGACTTTGTCCATGACATGCTGTTCATCCTCATCCAAGGTGTTGTGTTAATTACTTTGGATAAAATCCAGCAATTCTCAAAAGAGTTTTGCAGCGCCATGACATTCAATTTGGTAGAATTTTAATTATTTTCACTGTGTGAAATGAACCTGACTTTGCTTTTATTCACGGGGACAATAAACAGGGTTTGTTACACTTTAGTGAGAGTTTGAGGGAGTTGTGAGAACTATTCTATCCATCACTATGAGTTGGGTATTTTGCAGGTAAAATTGATTGTAACTGTGTGGAGGTAATTACCCATGTCTGGGTGATGCTCTTTAGACATGTTCCCTCAAAGTGGATTTACAGTCAGATATGTTTCTCTGTTCAGTATGCTAGCACTGTCTCATGAACAGCACCAGATGCAATATGTTTGGAAATTTGTGTTATCAATGCCTTTACAGCTTGTATGCATATTTGATTACTCTTCCGCAATAACTGTTTCTATCCAAGTTAGTATCAGTATTCGGTTTGATTTGAACGGATGTGACAGGTTTGAGAAGCAATGATTTCTGGAAACAGACTTTGAGTCGTTCCCTACAGATGATCCCAGTGGACTTAGATGTCTGTCCTCGTCATTCTGAGTTTCCCAGACCTCCACTCCAGCCTGTCTCTGCAGGCTTCATCCCCAGCCTCCCTGTCTGGCCACTCGGCTCCACTTTCTCCTCTCCTCCTCCTTCTTCTCTCCTCCTCTCTGTGCCTCAGCACCAGGTCACATCCCGTCCTATGAGCTGGCCCCTGTACTAATGCCCTGTGACAGCCTCAGTGTCTGATGCCAGCTACTGTGTGCTGTCCCCTGTACCGCCACACACACAACAGGCTGGTGCTGGCTGGCATCGCAGATCCAAACACAAACACAAGCTTTTTGTGCATATCCAAGGGACCTGTCCTGAAATGTGGGCTGTGGTGATGGTAGTGTTGGACAGGGATTGTGGAACTGTCTGTCTGTCTCTCTTTCTCTCTCTCTCTTTCTCTCTCTCTCTCTCTCTCTCTCTCTCTCTCTCTCTCTCTCTCTCTCTCTCTCTCTCTCACTCTCTTGTACTCTCTCAGTGGTACTCTCTGTCCGTTGTTTTCTCCCCCACCCACCATCCCTCTCTCAGCCTGGCCGGATGGGGCTATATCCAGGTCCAGTCACTGGGCAGACTCGGTGTAATTTGGCCCACAGGGCTCCCTCTCTGGCAGTGGACGAGGGGGATAAAGAGACCAGAGGATCTGGTGGGGAAGTAGGCTTAGTGAGGGGCCTCCAGTGGAGGCCAACAGGCACATACAGCCTGAAAAGCATTAAATAAACATTAATGGAACTGGGTTAAAGGAGATTTATTAAGGAGGCTTTTTGGCCCTCGCCGTAGAGAGCAATGCACCATTTTAATAACTCTCGCATGCACACAGGTAAACAAACAAGATAATTTATGGCTGTCCTCAAAGGTGGCCGTTGTAAAATCTATTTTTATGTAGGGTTTTTTCCAGGAAAAAAAATAAAATATATATATATATATTTTTTTTTTTAAATTTCTGGTTTTAGTACCAGACCGAGATTGAACAGGGTTGAGTCCCAAAAAAGCACTTTAGAGTACTTTCGAGCTAAGTCTGAGTTGGATATGATTTTGATGTCACTTTTGCAGTGCTAAAAATGAGAGCCCTTAATCGTGGCTTAGTGATGTTGAAAACACTGGACGCGTTACCAACCGGTAATCACACTGATAAAATGATGTCTGATTAAACACGGAGTAATGAGGACACTGACGCACAAAAGTCCATCCTGGAAGTTTCACAAGCCTGGAGTTGAGGTCTGAGAACTTTGTGAAGAATTGAAAGTGGGAGTTGGGAAATGAGAGTTGTGTTAGAAATATTTTTATATATTTGACGTCTTTGTAATAAAGGGGTGTCAGACAGACAGACAGAAAGCTGGCAGAGCTCACAACCTGGAGCTATGTGTGCTATGGACTGATAGGTCAATAAGTTCTCATTGTTATGGCAACGATGTCTGACACAGCCCGGCAACGGACAGTTGTATCCAGAGATATGTCAGCTACTAGAAAGACAGAGACAAGTGACTAGCCTTTGACTCTTGTAGGATACAGTATGAAATAATGAGACAGTATATGTGTTACATTTTTATTATACGGCATGCTGTCATGCTTAGCAGTCTATCAGACAGTTCATGTACAGTAGCCTCTGTGTTCGCAGGCCTCTCCAGAGCAGCCCAACTCTCTAACAACGGTGTTGCTTTGCGTCAGTGACTCAGTGAGGTGCAGTGCAGAGGAAATGCAGGCTTTCCTTCTCCTTTGAGGACAGCTGGTAGAAAGGAGAGAGTGGAGAGGAGAGGAGACTGACAAACAGCCAGAGCCTGCCAAAGGAGGCTGCATTATGCTTTACCTTGAGACCTCTCTCTGCTCGGAGCTGTTTGAAGCCCAGGTGACGCCGGCAACAGGCGCAGCACGCTGAGCAGTCCCCGGAAAGTTCTCTCAGAGTGGGGAGGGAGGGAGGGAGGGAGGGAGAGAGATTGGGGGAGAGAATGAAAGGAGAATGAGAGGGGAGAGCATAGAGATAGTGAGACGGTGAGAGCGGAGGGAGGGAGAGATGGAAAATGGAGGGAGAATGGAAATGAGAATGATAGAGAATGGGTGAGAGAGAGTGAAGAAGAGGTAGAAAACAGAGAGAATATGAGAGAGTTGTGTATGAGGGAGAGAATGGTAGAGTGTGTGTGTGTGTGGGTGTGTGAGCGATAGAGAGAGAGAGAGAGAGAGAGGTAGATGTTGTTTGAGAAAGATACATGCTGGCACTGCTGTTGGACAGTTGGTGTCAGGCTCTGATGACATGTCTTTGATGTGGAAATAACAGGCGAGCCTCAGCCCAGTCCCTGGTGAGAGACAACTAGCCTCCACCGCTCTGAAGCTACCTCAGTGTGAACAGGCAGGAAGGCAGGCACAGTCACACATGCTAAACAACAACCTACACACACACACACACACACACACACACACACACACACACACTACTAGCAATCAATGTCGCAACACAGCAGCATAGCATAGTCAAGTCAAGAGCACAGCCACTGAACTTTATCTAAAATGTCAACATGATCCCTTCCCGCTGTTAGGAATCGTTCTTATGCTTGTAGAGTAGTCTGAGCTTCGCTTGTTCTGTAGATACTGCAGCCAGCTTTCTAAGTACAGTATGTATGTTGGCAAGTTTGCCAAACTCTTAGATAACATGTAGTGGGGGCGTTTGTGTGAGACGTTTGCTGCAAACTAAATGAGCACTCGATTTTATGACAGCATTTATTGATTTGATGGAATATCATTAGGCGTATTATTCCATGATTCCAAACCTGCCGTCGAGGATTGACAGCTGGTGAATGGGAGGGAAACGCTACAGGAGGACAGGCGTATCAGGACCCTAGCAGGAGTTTAGCTACACCTTACTGAGTGACACCTGGGGCTATAATACAAGGCATGGAAAGTGTATAGGTATTTGAAAACAAGGTTTTGACTGTAGTCTGTAGATTTGTTTTATTTTTTAAGGGAGCTGACGAGTAAGAGAGAGACAGAGTGAGAGTAGAAGAGAGAGAGAGAGAGAGAGAGAGACAGAAAGTGAGAGAATGAGGAAGAAAAAGAGCTAAATCTGTGTTAAGGTGGACCTGTGTGGGCTAACGTGGCTCCTGCCAGGGCGGCTGAGGTTACAGTAACACTAACCTGCTGAGAGCTAATCCAGCTTCTCTCCCCCCCCTCCAGCCCTCCTTTCATCCCCGCTCAGCTGGACCCAGACTGGGCCAGGCCTAGGCGCCGCATGACCCCGCTCACACACCCCACAGGGCCTGCCTCGCCAGACCTCGTACGCACCCGCCCCATCCCACCGCAGCCGTACACACACACCTATAGATCAGCAATGAGCCTTTGACAGATGCAGATGCAGTGTGTAGATAAAGGATTAGGTAAGAGATTGATGGCACAGTAGGGATGTCGGACGTTGTTCTCTTGCCAATAATCCTCTGTGTGTTTGTCAGACAGTGACCTGCACAGTGAGGCTAAGACAAGTCCAGCCAGAAACAAACATGTTCCTTCCTTCCTGTGTGTGTGTGTGTGTGTGTGTGTGTGTGTGTGTGTGTGTGTGTGTGTGTGTGTGTGGAGGTGTGTGTGTGTGTGTGTGTGTGGAGGTGTGTGTGTGTGTGTGTGTGTGTGTGTGGAGGTGTGTCATGCTCATCTTCCACAGTGTGTGGCACAGTGCAGTGTCTGGGGCGGGTCTGCATGTGGTCAGTGTCTGCTGAGATAACACACAGCTGACAGGAGCTGTCAATAGCCATTCACCTGGAGAAAGTACTTCATCTACTCAGTAAATTGCACAGTGCAGCCTGAGCCAGGGTTAAAACAACCTGACCCTGCTCTTGTTGGAAGAAACAACAGAACAATCACTGCAATCAGCTATTCCAACAACCGTCTATGTTTTGCCAAGACGACAACATACATTTAAATTACTCCTGGGCTGCTGCTATAAGCTCATTGTGCCACTGACTCCAAAGTGAGATGGAGAGGGTATTGAGACAGCCTATTAGTTGATTTGATATTAGCCCATGTGTCTGAAAGCCATGTCTTTTCTGCAATCTGTGCTTGTGACCAAATGATGCCTGGCTGTTGCTGTGATACGACACAGCATGGTAGCAAGGTGTCATGTACAGTAAGTATTTTCAGCCGGTTCCCTTGTTGAAGGTGTGTGTTCCTTGACTGTTCCTCCCTCACGGCTTCTCCAAGCATTCGCGGGAGCAGTACGAGAAGCTGTCCACCATGCACAAGAACATGCAGAAGCTGTACGAGAGCCTGGGGAGCTACTACGCCTTCGACCCCCACTCCCTCACCGTTGAGGACTTCTTCGGCGACCTGGCCAGCTTCCGTGCCCTCTTCATGGTGAGTTCAATACAGCCAGCCATGTTTGGCTTTTTGTTTGCCTCTAACCCAAATGCACTGTCCCTTTTCTACAGCTCATCTCCTTTAGCCTCCCAACACAAACAGTGTTTAAAGATGTGTATGCATCGTCGTCGTGCTGAAGTAACCGCTGAAGAGCTACTGTGCGTCTGGAACAGTTCATGTTCCAGATAATGCCGGCGTATCAATTATTTTATGTTAACGTCATTCCCGCATTCATCCCAACTAGTGAGGTAATATTCAAATGTGCGAAGTACGGCATCGCAGCGTGGGATGTGATAACTTCAAACAGTTTTGTAGAAATAAAAAGGCCCACTCCCACCACCCACACTGTTAGATATCTCTATCTCTGTCCATTAGGAAATGGGTAGCTGATGATGACATTCGTTATCAGTATGTAACACCCAGCGAAGGCAGCCAGCTCCAAAATATATGGAACTTTTTAAAAGGCGCGTCTTAAGAGTGGGCGGTGAAATAACTTATTTCATCAGCGTCGATAAAGCAATGTCCCTGACAGACTTGGACTAGGAGCAGGAGGGAAGGACAGGCTTATAGGACAGATTAAAGCCGACATAAACTGTACTGAGAATGGAATGTATAATGTAGCACAGAGCGTGTAAGTTCCACACTGATAAAAGAGACTTTAAAATCTTCTTATCCCTTAAACGGAGGTTCCATTGGCGTGCAGAATGTACAGTATGTGTCGGTGATACAGGGAAAGCCTCGGCCGCGGCGCTTCAAAGAAGCAAGCAGGTCTTAGACAGGTAGAGGGTTGGATAAGCTGATAGTTAACTACTGAGTTTAGAGAAACTCTTTAGAACTCCAAAACCAAGGTTGGATATAGTCTTTGTACATTTCTGCTATCCAAACATTAGTCTGGGAGAAATGAGTACAATGACGGCAACCAATTGCTTTATATATATAATTTCTGACTCACCTTCCATTATTGAAACAGGATGTCTGTGCACTGAAGAAATACAGATTCCATTTGAAAACCACGATATAGATAAATTGCCCATGTCATACATGATAATACACACGAGAATAATACAAACAACAACACTGTCTTATTTTATCAAAGGGCACCAATATAACGTGGGCATGAGGTGAGCCGAGAGTCAAATATCAGAGAGAAACGTTCTATTATGCCTGTTTTAGATGCTGTACATTATGTTCAGTAGGGGCAGTCAGACGTGGATCAGTGTTTTTGAACGAGGCGTGTTTATTGGCAGAGGAGCAGGAGCTCTGAACAAAACAGGCCAGGAGGGTGTTTTTATCTTCCCTCTGTCTATCCCTCACTCTCCTTCCAACCACCACCCCCCCCCCCCCCACACACACACACACACACAAAAAATGACTCTGTCAGAATGATGACATGATGTCCAGGAGGTACGCTCAAAGCCTTCAAAACCCATTAATGTGAATGGCAAGGTCCCCTTGTCTGAAAGCTCTTCTCTCCTTTCCCCAGTCACCAGCCATATCTAAAACCAACTTTCATTGCTCTGATCAAAGTGTACCAGCACACGACACGGCTCTCCCTCAAGGATTCAGCTTTGTTGCGTGGCCCCTTAAAGAGGCATCCACGAAAATAAATTATTCTCTCAAGCAAATAGCTCTTTATGAATAAGTTATTACTGATTTAGACTTCAATGCCAGAAAATCAAGGGGTGTGTGTGTGTGTGTGTGTGTGTGTGTGTGTGTGTGTGTGTGTGTGTGTGTGTGTGTGTGTGTGTGTGTGTGTGTGTGTGTGTGTGTGTGTGTGTGAGTGAGTGAGTGAGAGTGTGAGTGAGTGAGAGTGTGTGCAACAATCCTTCAATGACCAGCGACAGTGATGTTCCCTCTGGTTCCCGACTGCTCAGCTGACAGATGCTCCGATACTTCTAGCTCCAGGAATGTTTAGGATCGATGTACGTTAATTCATTGTTGTTGTTGTTGTTGTTTTAATATAAAACAAACATAATTGAACTGTTTTCACTGCAGCTGTAGTCACTTGCTGAGCAGCCTTCCCCTCTCCACCATCCTAAGCTTGGCTAGTCAGTGGCGGGCTATTGAGGATCTGTCTGGATGATGTTTATCCCGGCTTCGCTGCCCCCACATCACCCATCACTTACTGTTGCGACTGAGGGTAAAAAGAGTGCTGATCCAGCCAAAGTGATACAGCAAAATGGATATTGTGACTCTTTGGCAGTGGGTCATTAGGGACATTCATACGCATGATGGAGACTTCATTTAACTTTCCCAACTGATTTTAGCTAACACACTCTCCACCACACGAGCAAATGTATGGTTAATCGTATGGCCTTTGAGTCGTTTAAGGCTAAACATTTATTCACTGACATCACAGAGTGCTGTATTGCGTTTGTAATAAATGCATTCATTGCACAAGGCAACCCAGATATTAAAGAACTCCATTGGAAACACTCTCCTCTAAATTGCTTTTACTAAAAAGCCGCAGCTTAATGCACCCAACCGACATGAAGCATTTGAGTAAACGCATTGACAGACAGTCCTCATAGAGCTGAATATGACTGATAAGGGAATCCATTAGCAGTTTTTGCCTCTTTTCAAGGCTAATAAAAATCATTTGATTTCACCACATGGGTGTCCGTATGGGAATGCCCCAATAATTTGTTATTTTAATGCTGCTGTCATATTCAGAGATTGAGTGTAAGAGTGAATGCAATCAGCGACTGTGTGTGTGTGTGTGTGCGTGTGTGTGTGTGCGTGTGCGTGTGCGTGTGCGTGTGCGTGTGCGTGTGCGTGTGTGTGTGTGCGTGTGTGTGTGTGTGTGTGTCTGAGTGCATGTGTGTGTGTGTGTGTGTGTGTGTGTGTGTGTGTGTGCGTGTGTGTGCGTGTGTGTGCGTGTGTGTGTGTGTGTGTGTGTCTGAGTGCATGTGTCTGTGTGTATGTGTCTGTGTGTGTGTGTGTGTGTGTGTGTGTGTGTGTGTGTGTGTGTCTGTGTCTGTGTGTGTGTGTGTGTGTGTGTGTGTGTGTGTGTGTAATCCTGACCAGGAGCAGGAGATGAGTATCTCTATATTAATGAGCTATCAGAGCACAGCAGATGGGGGGGTGAGCTAACAGTCTTACTTGTTAATTGAGTGACTCTTTAATAAGACCAGTAGAGCCAGACGAGGTGTGTTGAAAGAAGAGGCATTGTGTGTGTGTGTGTGTGCGTGTGCGTGTGTGTGTTTGTGTGTGTTTGTGTGCGTTTGTGTGCGTGCGTGCGTGCGTGCGTGCGCGTGTTGCCGTTATTTAAGAGCCAGTGGCTCAGTCTCAGAACCACACTAACGTCCTGACAGTATGAGAAGTCATGATAATGATGGGGCTGATGGGGCTGATGGGGATGGTAACAAGATGCCACTCCTCCCACTTTTCTCTGTGACTGAAGCCTCATCACCATCATCTGCAGCTGCTCCTCCTCTGACGCCTCACCACTGCTAATCACACAGGAGGCTGTTCGTTCAAAACACACAACCTCTTCTCTGCGATAACTCCTCAATAAAGGGACCGATATTGTCTCTCGCAGACTAACAAGTGACGCAATTTGTAACCCATAAGTCCCCAACACCATTTCATTAGATGCTGGCAGGCACTGTACTCATGAGCAGATGGCTAATAAACTCATTGGCTGCTCTGAGGGCTGGTGTTTTACTGTCTGTTCAATTCAAATGAGGTGAAGCTGCAAACTCTGGCTCTGGGTGTAGTCAGTGGTGCAGCAGAGCAGTGGAGGAACAACTGTAGGTCTCTACAGACCTACAGAGAGGAGCCTGCTTAGGAGGCTGCACTATGTGGTGTAGTGTCAGGGAAACACATTTCACGTGTTGAAAGAAGGCCTGAAAAAAAGTCTGTTCACAAATTCAATTCTGCAGTCATGGAGGCCAGAGAAGAGAGCTCATAAGCCCCACCTCCACAACACAGGGAGCCAGTACAGAGAGATGCCCTCCGTGTCACCACTACTGATGTCCCTGTTGAGTCTGTGGAAAAGCCTCCAGCTCCTGCAGCACTTTGTGTAGAGGACATTGTATCCTAGCCTTGCAGCGCGCGCACACACACACACACACACACACACACACACACACACACTCAAACACTCAAACACGCAAATCCAGTCTACAAGCCTCTTGTGCAGCAGGGCTGGTGCTATTACCATTCTGGCCCATTGAGAGTGACAGGGTGTCGATGCACAAAGTCAGCCATTTTGGGGATGAGCATTTGCTGGTGAGTGCCTTGGTATAATGCAGTCATTTAGCATACAGTGGTATTGGTGTCTATCTGGATTAAGCAGCGTTGTATGTCTATCTTATGTTGAGCTAGATTGTGTTTGCTTCTTGCTTCATTATCATAATGTGCTAATCATATTTTGGACACTGAAAAAGTGGCTTTGCAAGGGATTGAAAAATGGCACATTGTCTTACAAATACCTATATTCACATGTGTAGTTACATGTGTAAATACCTGTATTCTCCCATTCATTCCTGTGTGGAAACCACCTATATTTGACTTTGTGTGGACATTTTCATTGCACTAGTCCTTTAATCTCCTTAACCTGCACATTTCTTTCTCCTTCTCCTCCTCCTCACAACCGTTGCAGTGGCTATCTCCATCTTTAAACAACCCTCCCAGAGCCACCTTCTAATTAACCAAAATTGTTTTAAGTGAGGTTTTTTCTCCCATAATCAGCTTTCCTAATGATTTTGGATTATTTAGTGTGCAAACACAATCATCCAGTCTAATTCGCCTTAGCATATCGATTGGTGCCCACTGCTGACAACCTGAGGACTTCCTGTGGTTTTCAATCTTTCCTGTTCATGTCTGTCCTCACCCCAAAATGTATGTTTTGCTTTAATTCCACTGTTAACTGTCAAGAAAATGTAGACGTCAAGATTAAATGTCACGGAATATTAACTCGGCTATAATCAATACGATTCGGGAGAGAAATAGCTAGTTTGAGTTTGATAAGCTTTACACAGAGTGAGACAGGTAACGCTTTAATAAGTGAATCAAAATTTCAAGAGTTTGAAATAAGGTGTGAATATTCAATTATACGTACTCTGACGACCACCATGGTGATGATGTCTGATACTGCATGAGCTTGTCTATCTCTCCTCTATCTGAGTCCTTATCCTCCAGGGCAACTTGATGTCATTGTCTTGTGCTCTCAATAATGTTGTTGTCTGGGTTCTGCTCTGCAGATTACATTGGAAAACCCTCCCCTTGGGGGATTTGTATCCCTCATAAGCCCTCCTAAAATGCACAACACCACTAAGAAAACAGATGCAATCATCAATGTTGCCATTGGCAAAGTAGTAGCAGTCAAAGAGAAAAGAGACCAAAAACATGTTTGTTGCCATGGCAATTAGTGGTGGTGCATGTTTGATCAGGGCTAGATAATTATGTTGTGTAATCGTGTTTACAGTAAACTCCTTGTTTGTTTAGAATAAGTTTAGCCGGCAGGATGTTTTTTTTTTACCAATATGAATACATTACCCTCCCAGTTATGATCTAGCACTTGACAAGCGGTTTCAAAACATCTCTGCCAAAATGAATTGAATAGTGTATCTGTGAATGAGGACCGCATCAATGTGATCAATACCGCGGACTTAGCTTAGCACACTGAAACACTGTGTTAGAATGCATTAAGGGCTTCATTACTACATATGGAGGATAGCCAATGCATTAGCACCTATCCTCTTGACTGAGTGCACAAAGTGAGCATTCATACAAACATACAGTATCCATATCCATATACGAGCCACCATGTAATAACATAATAATAACATAATAATAATAAATGTATTTATAGAGCACATTTTCGTACAGACTGCAGCTCAAAATGCTGTATATGAAATATCAAAGAAACAACAGTACAATAGAAGAAAAGTGAAATAGGAAAACAGTAAATAAACAGCAGTAGCCTACATGTTAACATGATACAAGCAATGGTAATAGATAACTAAAGCACAATTCAAGTAAAACCCAAGCAATACGGACCAGTAGTGCAATAGAAAGCCGTAGATAATAAAATTCAGGTCCGTTCTATTCGATTCACGTTGATTGGTATAGCCCTTAATCACTGTTACAGTCTAAAACGGTTTCATAATGCCCAAATATGACACATAGTATGTTTAATGTTCGTGCAGACAGAAATATGAGTCAAAGTGTGAACCCTGCTCCATAAAACATTGGAAATGTGGAGCATGATATATTTTCATAATATGTGCCCCTGTCTCTCTCTCTCTCTCTCTCTCTCTCTCTCTGTGTCTCTCTGTGTGTCTCTCTCTCTCTCTCTCTGTGTCTCTCTGTGTCTCTCTGTGTCTCTCTGTGTCTCTCTGTCCTTGTCATCTCACAAGGAGACATTGACAATGAGGGCTCTTGTCCTTGGACTTGGAGCAAAGCTCCACTATTGACTGGCATGATGAGCTGCTCTTTCCTTGCTCCTTCCCCACGATCGCTGTAATCCCTCTGTCTTAGCTGCCGACACGGCACACACACACACACCGCAAAACCACGGGGGGATTCGTATGGGGTGCTGACTGTCTGCATTCATTATATCAGACCACGTAGGAGCAGGGGCGTGCCACCCCTGACACATACACGACACACACACACACACACACACACACACACACACACACGCTAACACACAAGACACAGGCCCTGTCAAGCCTGCACCACAGGCCTGGGGTGAGAGAACCTTTCTGGGCTCCAAAGGTCGTGTGGTAGTGTCTCCTTCTCCTCTTTCCCCCGGTGTCAGAACAGCCCCACACATTTGTGAGAGAGAGGATCACGCTGCTCGCTCGCTCTCCCTCTCTCTCATCTTCGCTGACACCTCACTGACATTTAAGCCAGGGAACAGGGCAGAGGGTGATAGCTCTCTCTCTCTCTCGGAGACTGGTTCACCACATTACATCCGCTCACACGCAAAGAGTCCTTACCATATATTATATAAAGAACTCCTCACTTACTGCAGTCCAACGCATCATTTGTGAGGCGGTGCCTTTTTCCTATTGTATGATGCGGCATTGATGTATTATAGACACACGCCTTTTGTGCGTCTCTTTCAAATTGATGCAATGCTACATTGTTCATGATGTTTTGAAGGCGAACAGCTGGAGATGAGATGATGGTCATGTGAGAAAGATCTTACCTTTGTGAAACACTTTCAATAATGAATATGCATTGTGTATTCCTCCTCAGCTTTTTTCTGCTCTGAAAATGTGCTCTGAATGAAACCTGCTGATGACTGGTTTCTCCTGTACTGCACTTGGTGGTGTGGCAGGAACTGGAGTCTCATTGTGTGCGTGTGTGTGTGTGTGTGTGTGTGTGTGTGTGTGTACGTGTGCGTTTGTGTGCGTGCGTGTGTGTGCGCGCGTTTGCGTCTTCCCCTCTCCAGGATGCTGTGAAGGAGAACCACAAGAAGAGGGAGATGGAGGAGAAGATCAAGAGAGCCAAGCTGGCGAAGGAGAAAGCTGAACGGGAGAAGCTGGAGCGTCAGCAGAAGAAGAAGCAGCTGATTGACATGAACAAAGGTATGCCACTTCTGCCACATTGGAGGGAGGGGTGGGTGAGGAGGGGGAGTGGGTGAGGAGGGGGTAGGAGGGGTTCAGCAGGCAATTGTCACACAGAGATGAACTCTGCATGGGGTGGAGGCATCTTTTCAACTGTGAAGAAATCACACACTTCTCACACGCGGGTCTAACAAACAACTGGCAGATTACATCACTGTTAACATGTGTGTCAGCAGGCTTTAATTCAAAACCAAAATGTATTTGTAAACAACATTCTGGGAGCATTAATATTAATGAGTCCTGTTCAGTTTTCAAATATATTGCTGTTTCTTTTGTTATTATGATCAGAGGCACATGCGGTGCTGCAGCAGGCGTTAGTGGTAGAGTCGCAGTCGTAGAACATGCAACAAGGTAGCAGCTCCCGTTTGAATCCCTAGAATTTCAGCATGCTCGACATCATCAGTGTTTAGGGAATAACGGTGGGCGACTTGCAGGCAGACGCCCGCAGCGCCTCTGTGGATGTAGGTCACATGTAAAGATAGACATCTCAGGTTCACTGCCTTTGTAGAGCAGACAGATAATGGGCTGTCGGATAACACGGCCGTCCAACAAGATGGGCCATTTGTTTTTTGGGGGGTTTTTCATTGCCACATGCTATTGAGAGTAAGTTTTGTAGCTTGTAGTCTTTTTCAACTTGCCGGTTCAATATAGACTTTGGATGCTTTAGCTTTCCAGGCTGTGCCGATTACTGTAGTTTAGTGTTTAAATGACTGAATTGTATCGTTGTCATAAACAAAGTAATAGCTGTGGAAATACTATTGATCTGTTTAGACTTTAGGTTATTCAGCCATGGTAAATTAGAAAGAGAGAGATTCCGAGAAGTTGCTGTGGCTTGTTATGGCGATGACATTGAGAAAGAATCCTGTGCCCTGTGGCGTAGAAACAGTCACTGTGGTCTTTTTGTTCCTTTCTGACAAACAGGCTGGGATTTTTTTTTTATACAATCCACCAGCTTCAAATGTCACAGCCAGCCAAGGACCTTTCTCCAGCTCTGCATTCGGAAATGTGACAAGTCGCTCTTCATCACACTGCAACTCTCCAAGATAATTGATGCATGCAAGTTTTTCAAGCGGTGACCTCTTTGAAAGCTTCACTTTTAATAATCCAGAATGTCTGAGCCTGGAGAAGAAGCCTGTCTCTCGCTAACCAGATGGGGGGTGGGGGAAGTAGGTGTGATATTAAATATTTCTGCAGGAACAGATTTTGATCTCTGTTTCAGACACCATAATAAGTTTGGCATGAATAAAACATGGCAATGACACGGGCAGGTAGCCTGGAGCCTAGGAGATAGCAGGGGTACTCTGCCACCCCTCCCACCTTGCCATTGGTCTCCCCCCTGACTCTGTGTATGATCATCCAGATGGATGGATTTTGAATTTAAAAAATTTGAAGGTTCAAGGACAATCCCTGACGCTTTATCAGTAGCTGTTCTCAACCAGTAAGCCAGTATGATTGAATCAAAGTCCGTACCCTTGATTGTTCTTTTAACACATGTTGTACTCTAACTTGGTCCTTGTCATGAAGCAAGGGAAGGTAAATGACAAGTTTGTTTTTTTCTTTTGTGTTGATGAAATCTGTCGGATTCATCTAGAGGTTAGGCATTGTTGGTGGGTTTTTTCTCCAGCGACTGTAAACCTTGCACACTCTCTCTCTCTTTGTTTGGAACACACACACGCGTCAGTTTATACAATATTTCTGTAGCTTTTCCTTCCTTTTCTGCTCTGCTAGTGTCTGCTTTCCTCTTCTAAAAAATGACAGCCTTGGGTGAGAGCCTTGACTTGTCTTGCTCATCACCAGCGGAGATCATTGACAGCACTGTTGAAAAATTCTTTATGTACTTCACAACAGTTTGCAGAAGTTAGGATCTCTTACATCAATATTTCATTGATAGCATCAAACATTTCTCACAACTGAAAGTTGTTGAAAATAAAACTGTCTATCGCTGTCTGTCTATGAATCATATCCTACCATTTGTTATTTTGTATTGGAGGTCCAGTTAAGAGCCGAACATCGATTTCCAGGTCAGATATAGTATTCATTGTGTGCTAGATTATTTTGATAAAAAATGAGGCTCCATTCATGAGATGGAATTAATATACTGATTGCCTGCTTGAATCTTCTGGATCATCACCTTCTTTTGTAAAGGCACATGTATTTCCATTGGCAGATGGTGCTGACATATGGGCATTATTTTGTGGGAATTACATAAATTAAATGATCCATGATCTAGATTTTGTATATCTTTATATGGATTTATTCCTTCATTTATTCCGACTAGTGGAGGTTATTTGATGTATCATACTAAAGTGTTTAATGCAATTTCAAGGGGCTATTTTTGTGAAGAGATAGATTTTAAGTAATTTTGCAAATTGAGAACTAATCCTCTTCACATGCAAATGATTAACAATGAAATACATATTTAATGAGAATTTAATTCATTTAGCTTTAAGAGGAGGGTGTTGGGTGGGGGAGGGGCACGGACAAATGCTTTCAGGAAATGGCACAAAAAAGTGCCCTCAATTTCCTCAGTCATTGAAACTTCAGAATGTGCCATTTTGCAAGTTCCACCGCACAAGTACTTCCTCGATGTGTATGATTGATGTTTGAGACAAGCGGGGGCTCAATCTGTTTTCCTTGTGAGGTATTAGAAATACTAATATGGGAAATTGCTTATGAAATCATTACCCAGTTCCCCATTTGTTTTAATTTGCCCTAAGTGGATTTCCATATTCTCTTGAACTGACCAGATGTTCAGCATTCACCAAATTGCTTTGCCCCACTGAAAGTAAATGGTGAGCAGTGAAAAAGCGGCCTAAATCCACGTAATCCTTCTGTCTCTAATAGGAAAGGATGTTTCATCCCAGTAGGGTATTTATCATGCCGGGAGATATGAAACAATGTCACACTGAGTGTTCAGAGCTGGTGGAGAGAGGGGAGTGTGAGATGGCTAACAGAGTGACTGGACCTTCTCCCAAGGCATCTCTTCACAGGGAGTACAGGGACACCAGAACCACGCAGCTGGCTGGCATCACCGGGGTCAGTGGCCAGGTCTGGGCGTGTGTGTCCGTGCCCACGCGACCACAGTGTTTCCAGTCAAATCTACTTAGGTTAGAACAGGGCCTGCAAGCACACACGCTGGTTTGAGCACGATGGGACTTGGCACGAGGCACGCACGGGAGCAAACAAACAACGAGCAAAAAAACCTCCTTTAAACATGTTTAATAAACAGAGCATATACTACTGTAGGTAGAGCAGAATTTGTTCACCGACCACCTTGTTTGGGATTGAAGCATTTCAAGCCATGGAAAGTCGTCTTGGTGGTTGTGGTAAACTGGTGCATCATAACAGAGGAGAATTGAAGAACCCAAGATGAAGTCTTGGCCAAGCTTAGAAGCTTATTGGTTGTAATGCACTACCGTAACAAGAGCTTCATCTGTTAGTTTTGGTCCTTTGTACATCGCGACCCACTTGCGTTCCACAGTATTGACTTAGCTGTTCATGTTTGCTGTTCATGTGCTTCTTGTATGTTTTGCGTCAGCTCAAGACATCATCACACAGTCTGAAAGCAAACCCTAACTTTTCGCAAACCGATATCTCAAAACATTTCAGCCATTTTGTAAAACACTCACATACTGTATCTAGGAGGCCTACAGATGTTTCTTTTCTAATTCACTTTTACCTACAAGTGATCATTTTTCACAGTGCGAATTAGAATCCACTCATCCAGTTCAATCCATTTGGCAACAGCTTGGAGCCACTAGCAGAATGCAGTCTTATGCTGTGATTGGCTCTTAGGGAATATAGAGAGAGGCTTTGACTATAAATGGTCAGTTTTTTGCTGTTATTTCATCCCTAGTTTATAAATGTTACATGTAACCAAGTAGTTGTGTAAATCTACTGATTAAAATGATTTACAACATCACTCATCATATGATGCAAGTGTAAAAAAAATTCAGTGCATTCACTCTATGGGAAATCCCATAGGAATGATTTTTGTCCAGTACAGGGATACAAATCTAATTTTATTACACTGTCTTAATGATGAGAGTATAAAACCTTTCAATTTGGATAGATAGGGTTCTAAAAAATGAAATTGGATATAGGGCCATCACAGATTTTGACCATTTGTAGGGCAATGTTCTATTAGATTCCTGCCAACTGTTTAACCCTAACCCTAACCCTAACCCTAACCTGGCACACGTGTGTCACACGTTTGTGTTGTTTACACTCCTACAAACATTATAATGCGTCATTGGTCTTACTGCCCCAATAATCTATTCAGGTATGGCCATTCAAAATGATAAAAATGCTCTTTAAGACCTTCCCTTACACTGTGTGAAATGTGGTGCCTTTATCACAAAAGGCACAATTATTTCAAAATAATTGTGGCCTCTATCCTCCCCACTTCAGCTCTATATGTTCGTTTGGAGTCCAACATAAGATAACCACTCCTCTTGTGTTATGTACTCAACTCACCATCCCCTTAAAATCATTGAGCCCATTAATGAATGTGTGATAGCTTACTTACACAGGTCTTCTCCAATGACTGAATGAATACTGTAGGTGAGAAGAATAAAGCAGGTTCAAGGAAGGGAAAGTCTTGTTACGGGCTTTCCTTGAAGCAGATTGTATAGCTTCCTCCTTTTACATTTGTTCACCTTAAAAGGCAGGCGCAATTCAAGATAACAGAATGCGTCTGTTTTCGAATGCGTCTTCGCAGCAGATAGCTGCCTCTGCTCCCTCGGTTCAGCAGGCCTATCAGAATACAGTCCCTGCATGCCCCTGTGGTTCTGTAGTGAGAGAGAGAGCACTTTGAATGCTGACAAGGGTGGGCCTGACTTCTGTTTATGCATTCCTTCTGTCGGCTTTCGGCCTGAGAACACACCGTATGTTTACAAGTAAACAGTGAGTCAGTGTCTCCTATGGAATACATGTATATGTTGCATTACATACCCATAAAATGCATGTTGCGATACTGAGTGAATTTCAAACATCTCCTCTGGCCGTGACATTGATCACCTATGCAGTTATCTGTACACTTCATGATTATCCATGTTTTTATTATACGGCAGCACACTGCATACATTCATGTCCTCCTCAGTCTCTCTGTGTACGCTAAAAGGCTCAGGCTGTGAGGCCTCTTAAATGCAGCATGTGCCAGACTCCATTAGCATGTCATGCTGAGGGAAGCGGAGATGTTTTCCTGCACCGGTGCGGCCGGGGGGCCGGAGCTGTGCGGGGCGGGCGAAAGAGAGTGACAGGGGCACGGGGACGGGGATTGACGGCGGTGTGTGACAGCGACGGCGCCGCTAGGCCAACATGTACCTGCGCCCGGGCCACGCCAACCAGGTGATTATAGAGAACGCTGACAGACAGGAGGCTGATGTCGGGAAAGGTCGGGTCCTCGCAGTCACACAATGTCTCCGGAGGACAGGGGACAACGCCGCTGCGTCCCCCAGGGATGACGTACAGCACCGTACAGACACGGAAAGGAGAGGAACACTAAGGGAGGGGCTTCTGTTGAGATTCTGACAGCTCAGGAATGAAGCCTCTATTAAAGAGCTAATATTGACCTTCATGTGTGACACTGATGAGCAAGGACACACCAGGCGGAATGTGATTGTGATTATGATGTATGCTATTGGGCTCGGAGAGCTTGTTTATTTCTTGAAACTGTAATTTTTTCGATTATCACGCTGCTGATGGCTTTGTGTGCTGTGTGCAATCCACATTTGTGATGTGTGGGGGAAAAAAAATTAGAGGATTGTCCGCCACATTTGCATGCTGACACTCCCTGTCACTTTGCTGGTGTTATTTACCCCGGCTGTCAGTAAGCAACGCTCTCTTTCTGAATAACACTACATTACATCCCAAAGCCGGAGGGATCACAGGCGCAGGAGTAGACACAATTCCTGCTGCACGCGTTTGTCTGTGTGGCTGGCATTGTGAATTTCTATCATTACCTTGAAAGACAGCGACAAGGGCATCAGGCTTATCTGCTGTGCTACATCAATTTTAATAAATAACAGCATATTAGATTGTGCTCTATCATCTTGGAGGATCTGAATCTGCTTTAAGGCAAAGATGGCTCTCAGAACGCGTCTGACTGTGTCTGGGCCTCGCCTCTGATAGGGAGGGAGAGGGAGTTAGCTAGTGCCGCTCATAAACAATAGTCATGCAAGGATTTAATCCATCTGATTTACTATGAAATGTGCTACAGTCTGTCGAGGTGATACAATAAGCCACTCCGTTATCCTACCATATTACACAATTCCCATTGCATTTCCATATAAAAAAAAAAAAACTTTTGACACAATGTGCAAGGAGTCCGCGTTACAGAAGCCTTTGATTATTCTATGATAATTATTTCATTGCCAATTATTGTTACCCCAGGGAATGATTCTGCTCCTTGGAGTTTTTTTTTTTTCATTTTTGGTTTCCTTTCTGCGTATGTATCAAGTAATCATTATTTTTCTTTTTTTTTTTTTTTTTAAATAAAGAACTTTTAATATTGTAGAAGACTGTGGGTTGTGTGTGAAGAGAGGCCTAATTAGAGTAATACTGGAAGCCCTAATCACTTTGAGCCTGTTTAACTTAATTTGGCTGGCTTTCCCTCAGGTCAGAGACAGAAATGAGAAGATACATCAGAGATTCCCACTCCCCTCCCCTCCCCTCCCCTCCCCTCCCTCCGCCCTCTCCCCCGCCCATCTCCCCTCCTGTCTCCCCTCCCCTCATAAACGTAGTGCCTCCCTTTTGGAAGAATGCTCAGTTAAATCTCGTTAAGTCCTACATACGGTCATGGGTGGTCCATGATGTCTGCTGAAGATCTGGACCTCGGGAGTTACTTAACAGTCAATCAAACACAATTATGCTCACTGCAAGGGCCGTCCATATTTCATTGTCACATCCACTTACTCTACTTCACCCTAGACAGCCGGCTACAGCAACGACAGTCGGTGTGGGTTTGAGAAGGAGGAGATGGTATCTTGCTGGGTGAAATGGAACACAGCCGGCTACTCAGAGAGAATGGGGACAGGGAGGGGCAGTTGTGTTCAGGATAAAGGGGATACTGAGGGTTAGATATCGGCGGTCAGGGGTCAGCTCCATACAACAGAGCAGTCACTCCGAGAGTGTTTCTGCCTCACAGCCTGCCACAGATGAATGGACCCCTTATGGTTGCTCACATGACTGTCTACTGAACAGTACAGTACTGGAGCCCCCTGCTCCCCGATTGGCTCAGTGACATGTTGACCCCATGTGGTCCTCCGTAAGTGTGTCAACTCCACATCTGTCACTCCGGCCTGGGCTGGACCACAGCACTACTGTACCCCCCTGTGGACTGTGTTGCTGGGTAAACTAGTGGGTAAACTAGTGGGTAAACAGGACTGGAGGCGGTAACAGGCAGCAGTAGTTAGCAGCAGGAGAGGCGGTGGAGGGGAGTGCTGTGGTGCCGTCTCCTACATAGCTCTCCTCTTCCTCCCTCGTCCCTCCCCATCCCCCCGTGGGGCCGGGCAGCATCCATTCCAGATGGAGGGTTTATTTTTGTTTTTGTTTGTTTATTTATTCATCCAGCTATTCAGGGCATCGCCGAGGCTCTCGTCTTTGCCACAAATGCAAATCGCCGCGGCGGCTAATCCACTTTCATCTCTCCCTTGCCGACTGTCCCTTCCCTCTGTCCCCCTCTCACTCTCTCTCTCTCTCTCTCTCTCTCTGTCTCTGTCTCTCTCTCTCTCTCTCTCTGTCTCTCTCTCTCTCTCTCTCTCTCTCTCTCTCTCTCCATCCCTCTCTCCATCCGGAGTTGACCAGGCCTGCTCCGCCACCTCTCCATCTGTGGGAAACTCAGCAGAACCTCACTGGGGTCCCTCCTCTCTGCCCCTTATATGCCACCCCCCACCAACCCATCTCACTGACCCACTCTCCCCTCCCGGCTCCCCAGACGCCCTGGCGCCATCCTGGGCTCTGAGAGAGAAAGCGCCTGCGCTTCTATTCCCCTCGGACTGGGGGGACGTGGGTGCGTCCCTAATTTAATTACGGAGGACATGAGTGGGTTTGCACATCAAGCTGTTACAGTAAAACAGTCCAAAATAATCTGCAGCCGGATCCATCTTCTTCATTAGGCTTCCCCCTCCCTCCACCACCCCTCCACTCAAGAGGCCTGCTGTACTCAAACATGGCCCAGACAAAAACAACCACGGAAGCTCTGCTCTCGGTCTGTGTCTGTGTGTGGAAAGTTGCTCATGTCCCAGTGTCAGCTCCCTGTGTCAGGGTTGGCGGGCTGGGGAGGGGGTAGAGGGAGGGGGTAGAGGGAGAAGGTAGAGGGAGAAGGTAGAGGGAGAAGGTAGAGGGAGAGGGTAGAGGGAGAGGGTAGAGGGAGAGGGTAGAGGGAGAAGGTAGAGGGAGAAGGTAGAGGGAGAGGGTAGAGGGAGAGGGTAGAGGGAGAAGGTAGAGGGGGGCTGCTAACAGGTGCATGGCTGCTGTCCTGTGGGCACCTGTGTTCTCTCTGCCCTCCGTGGCAGTAATGCACTCTCTCTCTGACCGGTGCCTCAGGAGCTGCTGGGACTGGGGGACAGAGAGGAGGCCAAACCAGCCTCTATGCCAGAGAGATACAGAGAGAGAGACAGAGAGGGAGAGAGAGAGGGAGAGAGAGGGAGAGAGAGAGAGAGAGGGAGAGAAAAATAGAGTAGAGAGAGAGAGGGTAAGAAATAGAGGGAGAGATATGGACGTGGAGAGAGAGAAATGTGAAAGTGGAGAGAGAGATGGAGAGAGAAAGAGAGAGAGGGGGAGAGGTGCCACACATGTACACCTGGCTGTGGAACAAGGCTTTGTTCACGGCTAATGCATCAGGTTAATTGCACAGGTGACTTTCTGCACGGTAACAGATGGGCTAAAATGTGTTCAAAAACAATCCCAGAGAAAAAAAGAATAGAGAGAGTTGTGTTTTTCCAATCTTTCTTCTTCCTCCCTCCATTCCTACCTATACTCCCCCCTTTCCTCTTGTCCTCTGGAGCATCGTGGAGAACGGCAGTGGAGAGCAATATCCAGCAGCACTCCCCTTCAGAGTGGTTTCAGCTCATCAAGCACTGGGCTGGAAGCTCTTATTAGCTCCCATTACAGAGACTAGGGGATCTGTCACTGGGAGGCCTGAGCAGAGGAGGATAGGCGAGCCCAACCACACAATAGATGTTTGTTTCGCTTGTTTGTTTATCCCATTCAATGTGACTTGGAGAAACACTACAGTTTTTTAAGAACGGAGAGCTAATCCTGGTGCTTAGCACCACGCACCAGTCTGTGCAATTATTTCTACTGTTACTATTACCATGCATCACTGTTACACAATGTGTGTTAAGTATCTGCCACTGCTTGAGGTAGCACTGTAGATACGCAGCATACTATTGGTTCAGGAAGGTCTCTCTCTCTCTCTCTCTCTCTCTCTCTCTCTCTCTCCCTCTCTCTCTCTCCCTCTCTCTCTCTCTCTCTCTCTCGTGCATGCGTGCGCACTCGCAGAATTCTGATAGTTGAGTCCCCCTTCCTCCCTCCCTCCCTCCCTCCCTCCAGAGCAATGACGGCTACACGTGAGCCATCAGAAATTGAGTTCTCAATCGATCCGCTGTGTCTTTTCCCCCAACATGGAGGAGATGACAGATAGCAAATTGAATTCATGAACAGGCTGTGTTGACACGACTGCATAATTATAGGAATGCCATCCCTTTGGTGTTTAAAAAGGAAGCATGGCACTGCATACAGATGGAACAGGGCTGTCTCTTTTCCTTGATAGGGTGGAAGGTACATACAGTTAACAGTCTTGTCTCCGTTTTCTGTTTTGATGTGACAGATCCTCTTTTTCACTTTCTCACCCATCCATGTTGTCGTATCTGATTACCTTCAAGAGATGTGTTGCTATTTAAGAGCTCCTTTGTTGCGTTTGATAGAAACACACTGGTCAAAGCTGCTGTGGTGGAGGCGTGTGATGCATTAGCCATCAGAAGGGCCAGGCTAGCTCCTTGCTTCTCCTCTAACTGATCTTGCCCCGAGCGGCCATGAGCATAGGTCACACGGCACTGCTGACACCAGTCTGTGCTGGAACACTCATACACGCACGCACTCACGCACGCACGCACGCACACACACACACACACACACACACACACACACGAGCACACACACACACACACACACACACACACACACACACACACACAGTCCAAAAATGGAGGTGTGTGGCTTAGCAGAAATAAATTCACTTGACTGGCCATGCCAGACTTCTCCCCTCTCTTGTTGTTTTGGATTAGACATTGTGAGCCAGTATGCAAATACTGAAGATGCATTGTAATGAAATAAATTGTGGCTGAATTGACTCTGTGTGTGTGTGTGTGTGTGTGTGTGTGTGTGTGTGTGTGTGTGTGTGTGTGTGTGTGTGTGTGTGTATGTCTGTGTGTGTGTGTTGTGTCTGTGTGTGTGTGTGTGTGTGTGTCGTGTCTGTGTGTGTGTGTGTCTGTGTGTGTGTGTGTGTGTGTGTATGTGTGTGTGTCGTGTCTGTGTGTGTGTGTGTGTGTGTGTGTGTGTCGTGTCTGTGTGTGTGTGTGTGTGTGTGTGTGTGTGTGTGTGTGTGTGGCTGTGTGCGCTCACACACTTGCATATGTTGTAGAAATAATTGAATGTCAGAGAGCTCAGGCAGTCAAGTGTCTCGGAGGGAGTTTTACGACCCTGTGCCTTTCCCGCTCCAGTAGTCCCTCTCAATGACCCACTCCTCCAGATGCAGCACAGCCACACGGGTCCACTACACTGTCTTCCCCTCCCCTCCCTCCCCTATGGTGACACTTGACTTTCCCCACACCCTCCTCTCTCTTGGGCCTGGGGGGCGATAAGCCTCTCTACCCCCTCTGCCAGGTACCTTGTTGGGAGAAGCTAATCTGATGTGTGAAGTTTGCAAATCCAGCAGAGAGCCCAGGCTTGTTATCCCCTAATTAGAAAATGTGATAGTGCACCTAGTAAATACATTACAGAGCAGATGAGAGCCGAGGCCCAAGCCAGGCCCCAGGGCTCACTGTTACAGTTGGCAGGCCCAGAGGGCCCCGGTGCCACCTGATACCTAGGCAGAGGAAGGATGAAAGGAGAGAGAGATGGTGGGAGGTCGGTATGGATGGGGGGGGGGGGGGGGCATGGATAGAGAGAGAGGGAGGGATGAGGGAGAGGGGTAGAGAAAGAGAGAAGTGGTGGTGGTGGTGGGGGTGGGGGTGGGGGTGGGGGGGTGGAGAGAGATATGGAAGAATGAGGGGGGACACTCTCACTGGGAGGAAGAGCCTCAGGTTTGTCTCTTTAAGAAAAGCACCCAAAGTGTAAAAGCCTGGCAATGTTCCACTCTTCTTTTAATAAGATCATTAAGGGACCATGGAGGTGCCTGGCAAGGTGTTGTGGGGGCTGGGGGAGCTCTTGACTTCTCAGGTTTTATTTTAGCCTATCTTAACCCATTTGGAAGGCAATTTCCTCTGAGCCTTTCTAGGCAGATCTTGTGTTAGAAAGGTTAGCTTTTCTCTAATTCCCCTGCAAGCAATCTACCACTTGTGCTAATTGAGAAGCTACAGAATATTTGCCCTGGGTTTTAAAAGCTCAAAATAAGACAGAGTAGAACTGCAGGAACAAGGCATAAACTCACTTCGTTAAAGGGTGCAAAGTCAGGTGATGAGAAAAGTTTTATGTAAGGATTAAGGATTTTAGAGTGGGTTTTTATTTCTTTTTTTTTGTTTTTTTTTTTTGGGAGTTGTAGCATCTGTGGCACAGTTTAAGGTGGTAAGGTGGTTGCTAGGGGGCCATAGACTGGTGCCTGGGCACTTGGAGCTGGAGCTGTCTCCTCAGAGCAGAGCAGAGGTCTAGTCTGCTCCAGTAGTGGCTGGTCCAACAGGACATTGTTAATGGAGCAGCAGCAGGTCACACGGGAGCATGTTTCCCATTTTAGTCATTTTGCTTCTTTGTGTCTGCAATCCTCCCCCTGAACCCAGTCTAGCCAGCTCCCAAGTCCTGGTCATTACCGATGATGAATTGTGCTACAGTTAAGCCAGAAGTAGGACAAATTGATCAAAGTGTCAGGTGCCCCCTGTGATGTCTAAGTCGCCAAGAAGAAGGAAATGAAGAAAGAGCTGTCCAAAAGTTTTTGGAGCCAAGGTGCTATAGATAAATGTTTACCTGCCACATAACACTTTCTGTAACATGTCGAACTCACAAGATGCCCCAGTTAGTCTACATATGGGGATGGAAACTAACTAGGCGCCTGCATGCCTGCACGGTTCTTGGGCTTCTAGCTGTTATAGACACAGATCGGCCATCTTGTTCTGGAAGGGCGAAGCAGGTGTAACGCATGTCCTGGTTTAAACCAACAAAGGCGAAGGCTATCAAAGGTGTAGCAGTGCAATTTGAGATAAGCACTGCTTGGTTTGCTTTGGTTTATTCTGATAGAGCTGGTCTAATTAAACCTGATCTAATCTGGGTTGCTTTTAAACACAGCATACAGCAAGAACAGACAACTTTGATTTCAAAGTAGCCCTTGGGAAGGGCGCACGGATGAAAGAGAGGGAACAAGACAGAGAGTCAAGAGAGATATTAGCACAAATGAAGATATTTTTCTCCTATTTGCATTCTATTTTTGTCCCTTTTTCTCTCTGTTTTTTCTTGTGTATCATGTATTGTTGTGTTGTTGCATTGCTTGAAGACTGAAAAGAAACACAGGCGGTCTTGCTTTTCTCAAGTAATGGCAGAATATGTGCCATTTCCTTGCATTAATTATGTAGCAGTGTCAACTTGTTCTGTTTATGAATTCAATTTGCCCGACTGTCATCTCTCTTTGAGTGTCTGAGAAACACAAAAGATTGATCACCGCTCCTGAGGAAACTGCTGCCGAAAGCAACCGTCATCTCCAATGCAAACGCTCCTTCTCTGCCATGCCCAGAAGCGAGAAGGAGCCGGGCCCTCGTGGTAAACATTACGGAGAAGCAGCTCACTCATGTATGCAAACGATTGATAGCGCAGTCCGGCGCACTACAATAAGTCACCCTAATGATCCCAGTTTAAAATAATGTCTGTTCTGGACCACAATGATGAAGAGAGGGCCCAGTGACTCATTAGGATGGGGGTAAAGATAGATGACCCAGATATAGGACCTAAGCTTATTTTTGAATCCTTCCATCGAGAGATATGCCGTGTGTGTGTGTGTGTGTGTGTGTGTGTGTGTGTGTGTGCGCGTGTGTGCGTGCGTGCGTGCGCGTGCACAGTGTGGCGGAGGGCCATGTACAGAGTAAAGCCATAGCCTCCAGAGCACTTTGGAGCCCCCTCCTGTGCGGTAGCACAGTGGGCCATGGATACACCCAGCAATTTGGTGGTCAGGAATGCTTCGCAGGCAGGTCCCGGTGTCATCGACAGAACAATGATAGAGCGCCCCTGTATTGACCGGCTCCACACTAAATCTTGGTAAAGAGCACTTAGCTCCTCTGTGTTAGCCACAGAAAGAATATCTGCCAATGAGCATCAGTGAAAGCTTTCATCCTCTGCCTCCTCTCCCTGTGTTAGCCCCTAAGCGCTCTCACTCTGTGCTCTGTGCTTTTTCCCCAGCCGTAAAGTGGTGACATGGGCGGGCCTCTGTGACAGGAGTGTACTCTAATGCTGATGCACTGTTTAATAGTCCCGTCTACCTTGTGTGTCTTGTTCAGGAGAGGGGCTTCTCTCTCCAGTGATGCAAGGTGGTTGATAAACGCCTGTGTAGGGAGGCCTTGCTTTTGCCTCCACGCTGGATAATACAATTATGCTCTGTAGCCCAAGCCCAATAGGTTTTCAGTTTGTTCCTCACTGTGTGTGCGTGCCTGTCTGTGTGTGTGTGTGTGTGTGTGTGTGTGTGAGGTGATTGAGTGTGAGTGAGTGTGCTTGCGTGCTCGTGTGTGTGTGTGTGTGTGTGTGTGTGTGCGTGTGTAGATGGTCTGCATATCCTCTAACCCGCCCCCTCTCTCTGCTGTCTTTCTACAGAGGGAGATGAGACCGGAGTGATGGACAGCCTGATGGAGGCCCTGCAGTCCGGAGCCGCGTTCCGCGACCGTCGAAAACGAACCCCGCGCAACGGTAAGACCCCCTCCAGCGAGGTCACTTCCTCCTGTACTCCCTCCCATCTGAGCCCACCGCTACAGAGAACCTGTCAGACCTCTTTAAACCTGAGTCTCCATTACATACAGTATAACCTGATTCAATCACACACACTCTTTACCGTTGTCCTTAATATGAAGGGAATGTCGCTATCTCCTCTGTGATCTGCCTGAGGGAGACACATGTCTGTGTGTGTGTGTGTGTGTGGGTGTGTGCTCTGTGTTGTGCATTACTCCCTGTCACTGTATACCTTAGGGTTCTGGACCAGGTCACACACGCACGCACGCACACACACACACACACACACACCTCTCGGTCCCCAGTGCAGTTCAATGGAAATGTATTGTCACATTGTCATTCAAAAGGCTCTGATTACAAGCTATCGCTGTGGCGAGGTGATTTAGCATAATCCTAATGTTAACACATTCTGCCGTGATGAATGGCCTGTGCCCAGGGGAAGCGGAGGGAGGCGAGGGCCACCTGGCACAGGTGTCCTGTCTCAATTGATATGCAGGAGAGGAGCCTGAACCGTGTCTTTAGAAGGGCCACAGGTGCTGCCCATCTCCATGTTGGCACCAACAGCAGACTGTGATAGCCCTGCTGCAGACTGCTGGTCCACTCTATTCAGCATAGCCCGTCACCGCCGTCAGCTTAGCCGCGGGGAAGTGCGTAGCCTATGCTTTGGGTGCAGTGAAAAACAACGATAATGCAAACTGCATCTAATGGACAAGCGGTTCAGTCTTTTAATGAGCTCCCCACATGCACATAGCTAGCTCCTGTACACCCACCTTTAGGGAGAGAAGTTTCCTAACTATAGTAACTGTCACCATATGAGATGTCTGATACTGCTAGCTATAGCGGGACCTATTTGTTTCTCCATCTCCCTCCTCTCATCTTGGCCCACCGTTCGTCAGCCCACCAGGTCCCATGTCAAGGTGTTTGTCCAATAAGGAGAGGCAAATGAAACAAGGTGTCACAGCACACATGACTCCTGCTCCTCCTGCCTTGGCCAGACTCTGAGTTGGCTGGCAGATGTCCAGCTAGGAGGAGGAGAGAACACACATACACACACACACACACACACACACACACACACACACACAGTCTTGTTTCACCTGCCCTCTTTCTTCATGTATCTCCGCTCCTACATAGTTCACCAAGACTGACATCAGGGAGATGCACAGGAGTGCAATCCAAATACCCCCAACCCACTCGCTTTCCTTCACTGATGCCTTCTCTGTGTGTTTGTCTGCGAGTGTGTGCGTGCGTGCGTACGAGTGCGTGCGTGCGTGCGTGTGTGTCTGAGTGTGTGTGTGTGTGTGTGTGCGGCTGTGCACTGAGGTGTTGTGTCAACACCCAGTACTTTCAGAGTGGATAATTGGTGCCAAACCCCCTGAAATGAATCATGTCTGACATCTTTCTCTTTCTCTCTCCCTCTCTCTTTCTCCATCTTCCTCTGTCCTTTTTTTTCTGTTTACCTCGTCAATGTTGCAGGTGATCAAAGCCCCTCCAGTCCTACCTCTCGGTGGCCGGGTGCTAACCATGGTAACAGAACCAAGCTGTGTCTGTAGTTAACCCGCCCTGCCCCCCCCCCCCCACTCCTGGCTGTAACTCTCGCTTCTTACCTCCCCCACAAACTAAACCAGAGCTGGTGTACTATGCACAGAGTCTCACACTGAGCCACTGTAGAAACTGCAGTCAATTAGGCCGTGTATGGTGTTCTCATGTGTCAGCCTGACATAGGCTTACTCACAGACACTCAGTTCAACCTTTTGATATAAGAACTAGTAAAGCCTTCTGCTCCTATGATTTAGACAACTCTCTGGAGTTAGATATCGATCACAGTCAGTAAGGTGTGAATTATAAAAGCACGTCCATGCATAAGTGAACAAACACTCTGAGAGGCTCCAGCTCCTCCCTGTCCTTCCAGCTGTGTGAGTAGGACCCAGTCTGGTTTCTGTGCTGTAGACCAGCTCTTGTGCTCTTCTGGAAGTTGAACTGCCCTGTCCACCCACTCCTTTAGGCTCACTGCTGTTAGAGCATGTTATCACTTCGTGTCTTGTGGCTGTTTCTAGAAACTGTTCTGTCAGGAAGGCCGTTGCCTTGGATCGTCGCCACCCGCCAATGTGATTGTGTTAGTCTTCAGCCTTCTTTCTAGGCTCAGCATCCCTCTGGTAAATGTCAACCGTTGCACAAGGCAACCCAAAAATACTTCCTGTTAATGGCTTCTTGCCTTTGTGTGCCCTGGCCTACTTTGAAACAACTGTGGCGGAATGTGATTTCCTCCCATCTATCACGGCTGCATCGGAGTGTTTCTGTGTCTGTCTTTGTCTCTGTCTGTATCTCTCCAGGTATGTGAACCGTATGTGGGAGTGTCTGAGTATGTGTGCTGTGTGTGTGTTTATATCGAGTGCTATTGGATTGTGAATCACAAGTTCCTTTTGTTTTGATCGAGATATCTAATCCGCTTAGTGGAAAGGCAATATTTGAAATTGAGGCAGAGTTAGAACATTTCTGCGAGGGCTTTGGATAAAGCAAGTCTATTTTAACTGCAAATTGAAGAGGAGGCAATCTTATTTTGCTCATGAGAGAGAAAAGTTTGAGCCAAGGGAATTCACAAAAAAATAGTATTTTAAAATAGCTCTACCAAATAGGGGGAACAATACTAGCGTAAGTATTGAAGTACATCTAGTTTGCTGGAGTGTGAGTGTGTGTGTGTGTGTGTGTGTGTGTCTGTGTCTGTGTCTGTGTGTCGATGTGTGTCTCAGAAATCCTCTGGTCCCATTGTTGGGTCTCTGTACAGCCTGCTGACTTGCATCCTGCATGTCACTGCTCTTCAGAATCCACATGATACAGTACACTCTACCAACCCCACTGAGTCCTGCATTGGAAATGTATTGTTGTGTGATAAGTATGCAATATCTCTGTTAGTATTATGTTGTACTGCGCCGATAGGACACATGTACAGTATAGGAGCATGATAAACAGCTGCCTGGATATCCTCTATTAGACAGGGACAGGTTTGGAGTGTCAGAAAAAATCCTCTTGACACACAGGCTCCATGGACTGGGTTGCAAATGGGGTCTGAAATGACTACGCCAGCTACACCGTGGCGGTGAAATGACTACGCCAGCTACGCCAGCTACGCTAGCTACACAGTGGCGGTGAAATTTGTCTCATCTCGCAGGCGGTAGAAGCATAAATCTGCAGGCGCACTCTGAGGAAAATCAAAAAAACTTGGGCTTGTGAAAAGAAACAATTAAGTTCCGCGCCGGCGGATGATTCCATGATAAAAGGCGCCCCTCCGAAGTGCTGATAAGCTGTCTTTTGGAGGAAGTTGTTGCTTTTCTTTTGCGAGGAGGGGAAAATTACAGACATTTGAGTGTCAGCCTTTTGAGAGTGATGGTGTTATTTCTAGGTCAGAATGACAGTGGTAATGTGTCTGTATGCTTTATGTAAATGTTTTCCCTCGCTTTTTGTCTTTGTATATTCACCCTTTTCACAACTGACAAGAACTCATCCCAGCGTTCCCTGTTAGAGGAGGCGGTGGCAGTAATACGCTAACACAGAGTGTGTGTGAATCTCTCTACTCCTGCTTGTCTCTGGTAATCTCAGGCATTAAAGCCTGATTAACCTTCCGTCATCTTCAACCCAGCATTACAGTACCATACGAGGGTGTACCGTTCACACACAGAGAGAGAGAGGAGTCTCCGGGTCACCCTTAGAGGAATTGCCTTGTGAGGAGCGCATCGTTCTCCACCGCTGTTCACATTGAACTGTGTACCCCCTCACACTTCCTCAAGAGCAGGGAAGTACATTTACCAGGCGCCAATCACAGTTAGAATCAATTGGAAAGCATTTCCACATTTCCATGTCTCCACTTTGTGTGGATGGAAACATAACCCATGAGGCTACAGCCATGCGTGATGCGATTACAACAGCCATTCCTCTCTGACACACAGAGTGGATGGATTGATGGAGCCTGGAGGAGCCAGAGTTCTGTTGTTGTGCACTCACTCCCCCTCCAACCAGACAATGCATGTTTTAGATTTAGGCCAACTCAGGAGTACAGTACCTAGCCTATGCTGTTCACCCAATTCCTCGGGTCTGTTTTCCTTCACAAAGGAGAGGCAGCATGTGTTTCAGCACAGAGGCTCACCTGAATCGGGGCAGATAACAGCATGTGAGTTGCCCACTCAAGCCCCTCCTGCCTCTTGGCTGCCTCTCAGGGGTATTCCTACCCACCGTAGGGCCGGAGATTGGTGGGTAAAGAGAGCAGGAGCCGCTCGTACATCCTTGCACATCGATTTTCGGTCTGTGATGAAAGCCACAGACTCAGTAGCTCTTTCATATGGGGCGTCCCTAAAGGCACATCAATCAGATATCAAAGGGATGGAGCCCATCTTATTTATTTACTGCCTTTTCAAAGTCATTAAGATCTCTAACCTATCCACCACTCCGCCTCTCTGGCTTCACCTTCACCGTTCCGTCCATCAAAAGACCCCCCCCCCCCCCCCCCCACCCCACCCCACCCCCCCTACCTCCGCTCCCTCTCTCCCGCTATATCCCCATAAGGGCCTATTTGACATTGACCGGAGAGGGATCATCTTACCTCCATTAAAAAACAGAGATGCAGTGATATAACGTCTTGTCAGGGTTATGGGATTTCAGCCCCAATGTCTAATCTCTCTTCTAGTCTAGCGGTTAATTCATCCAAGAAGAGGCTGGAGTGAGCCCCTGTATGTTTAATGAAGATTAAATTACCTATTTTCACTCATGAAATTTTAAAGGCAGAAAGAGGATGAATCTGCAAAGAAGCAAATGAGAGAGCAGAGGAAGGGAGAGAGCCGGACAAAGATAAAGGATTTGTTCCTCTCCTTTATTAGTCTCTCCAACGTGTTGTAAATGATCTCTCAATACCTTATGTATTACCTCTTTCTTATTCATATGACCCCCTGTGAGACGGCCACGTTACGCTGAGCTGGGGAGCTGTTCCTTTATCCGCTGTTTGATCTAGGGAGTATTACTCATTTGTTACTTAAATTAATCAATGTTATTATATCACGTAGATGTGATAGTGATCGCAATTCCCTTAGCAATTAGTTTTTCTCACATATGTTTCAGTGGACGTGTCTCTATATCTGTCTCTCTCTCTCTCTCTCTCTGTCTCCAACTTTAGTTTTTTTCCTATTTCACTGCACAACGCACAACGCACAACGCACACACACACATACACACACGTGCGCGTGCAAGCACACACACACATACACACATACACACACACACACACACACACACACGTGCGCGCGCAAACACACACGCAAACACTCACGCACACACACACACGCGCACACACACTATCAGATAGGGGTGTTGCAATGTCGCACTTCTCTCAGTTAACAGCTAAAGCCCCTGCCTCCCAAACCTCCACCCCTCCACCCCTCCACCCCTCCACCCCTCCACCCCTCCACCCCTCCACTTCAGGGTGTTGATAGATGTTATTCATCGGGCTGGCCCCAGGGGCTCTCCTAAAGGAAGTGGAGCTAACCTGATTTGCTCTGGGCCGAGGGGACCCGGAGGGTAGTGCACTGGCTTGGCTATGGCTTGGATGGCTTAGTAGATCCCAGATATCAATGAGGGTGGGGGGGGGAGAGCAGTGCTCTGTGGAGAAGGCAGCTTGAAACCTATCACCTGCTCACGATAGATAAGGATGTTTATCAACAGCCAAAAGGAAGAGGCAGATAGAGGGGAAGCTGAGGGAGTGTAGCCGACAGTCAGAGTAAAGTTTGATGTCCAAGGGTAGACGTGCTTCACTTCTATTGTCCCCCATATGGACCCCAAGGACCTCTGTCCGGAAAACAGTCATTTATCAGCCCTGCTGAAAAACCATCATGGAGATATAGATGAGGGTTTTATGTACCGTTTGAGGACCCCAGCGCATAACTGATCTGCCATTATACTCTGCCAGTAGAGCTGGAGGACAGTAAAGTAAGCAGAGTGTGACACAGATCTATTTTTAGAGGATAAATCAAATCTCAATAAAAGGCAGTGATGTCTCTCTGAAAGGCGCTGGGGGTCTGCTGTCCACCAGCTCTCCAGCCCTGCATTATTTGATTTCTAACGAGAGCCCTTCGACCTCGGAAGTGGAGTAAAAGGGTCCCGACAGGGTGCCCGCTGGGCGTCCACTCCCCTCACACTGTGCCCCTATCACTCTGACCCTTATGTGTGAGCACTTCCAATGCCAGGCGGGCCCACTCCCTGCGACAGGCGCTTTCAGAAGACAAGTCAATCGCCCAGCGCTGTAAAGGACTCCAGACTTGGATGTTTTTGTCAAATGTAAGCACTCCCTGTGGGAGTGTGGGCCTCATTGATGTTAAAAGTGCCTCCCCCCAGATTTTTTTTATCTTAGGCTTTGATGCAATATCACAACACAAATGTTTTTCATTTTTCTTCCCACTCTCGAAATACAGCATTGGTCTTCAAGTATGTGGGCAGATACTGTATGAAAGGTCACCTTTAGTGCAAATTGTCAATACTGGATCAATTTTGCAGGGCAAATATTCTTCTGAGGGCCGTAAATGGAGGTTTTATCTTATTTTTACACCAGCACATTCTCACAATAGGATTGATTTCGCTCATTGCGTGATGAATTCCTAATAGACCAATAACTCTCGGCACTAAAAGCAAAGGGAATAGGCTTTGAAAACTCAGACAGGGAGGCGGAAGAAACAACCGTCCCTCCGGCTGAAAAATTGGCCTCATAATATTCCAATGGAATCTCTCCACAGCTATCATACTTAGCTTTGAAGGATGGAAAGTTGCCCTGTTTGAATTAAACCTTATTCATCTCCTATTAGAGCAGAGAGAGAGAGGGTCTAATAACGATCACCAGCAGAATAAATAAAGCCCTCTGGAATGGGATGTAGTTATGTTCCGTTGACAATGAGAGGGCAATGGCAGCATTTAATGCCATTTCCCCTGTCATATCCCAATTGTTTTTCCAAATGTGAGATGCCCATTACCTCAGACAAATAGTGTCTGGCTGGTGTTTGTGTTGGAGTGTCGGCCACTATCTAGGATCTGTCAGGCGCTGCGGTGCAGAATTAATATTTTAGTTTCCCATTTGGCGGCTGGGTGCGTGTAATAAGGAGGTACGGGGGGGCAGAGGCAGGCTGGCAGGCCTGGACTGAGTGATAATGCTAATTCCCAGAGAGAGAAAGAGCCTATTTCAAGGGTGCGGTTCCATTTGAGGGAGCGCAATTATGTATTAAACATGTGTCTGCAAGCTCTAAAAGTGATTCTTGTGTATGATTGTGTATGATTATTATTATTTATTTTTTTATTTTATTCTTTGCTTCCAAGATTTGTTGTGATAACTTGTATTTCACATGTTACAGACTAAGTGATTTTTATGGAATGTGTTGGTGCTAATTGGAACTTGCCACATGTTCTGCAGGTGCAATGGCAATCCAGGTGTGGAGTTGTTTGGTTTGCCAGTTCCAGGTCACCCGGTAAATCTGCTTCAGTGTTGGCAGCTATCAACATGTTGCCAATCACATCTACAGTACCAGTCAAAAGTTTGGACACACCTTGCCAAGAGTGTGTGCAAAGCTGTCATCAAAGCAAAAGGTGGCTACTTTGAAGAATCTAAAATATAAAACATATTCTGGTTAGTTTAACACTTTTTTTGTTTACTACATAATTCCATATGTGTTCCTTCATAGTTTTGATGTCTTCAGTATTAACCTACAATGTAGAAAATAATAAAAATAAAGAAAAACCATTGAATGAGAAGGCGTGTCCGATCCTTTGACTGGTACTGTATGTGATGACAGCAGTAAGTAAAATGACACCATAAGCATATGTTAGATATCCATATGCCTGTGATATTTTCACAGCGGAGTCAACAGTATGTTCGGGGTTTTATCTTCCTCTTTATTCTCTGGTATGAACATGTGTATCCGTGTAGCGTACAGTAGCCTATTGATCTCAAGCCTATTATTTGGCTGTTAATTATAGGTAATTAAGCCAACCACGTGGGCATCTTAATGCTCTTCTCTGAAAGGTATAATAGCTTCTGACAGAGAGAATGAAGATCTACCCCGCTCCCTGCCGTGTTGTAACCACGGGCAATCATCAGAGAGGAGGGTCAGCCTCTGCTGTGAGCAGGAAGAGCTTTGTTTGACTAGCATATTGTAGTGGGCTCGCTGTTGAAAGCTGAAATGAATGTGTTGAGCAGGGCAAATGGAAGGATGGATTGAGCAGTATACAGTCTTTTGGCACTACAGCGCCCCTAGTGGACCCTGCGCTGATTCTCATTGTCAGTAGCATGACAGTATCTAGTTGTACTCAAGTGTATCATATTTCTTTTTCAGAAGTGTTTTCATCTGAGTTAGTGAGTTAGTGGGGTTAGTGAGTTAGTGGGGTTGTTACCTAGATTGTTACCTAGATTGTTACCTCGATTGTTAATGTGTCGCCTTAGATTATGTGTGTGTGTGTGTGTGTGTGTGTGTGTGTGTGTGTGTGTGTGAGGACTGACAGGGGGGGTAGGGGCTAAGGGACAGGTGGATGAAGAGTGTGGGAGAACGTAGTGACAGAGCAGAGCTGGGAGGCAGACAGGATCCCTGTCAGACCGGTGGCTTTCAAAGACCTTGCAACAGCACAAACCAAAGATACAGACAAGAACATTAATGTCACTGACTGAGGTCGAAATAAATGGGGGGAAATCCCTGTTTCACCCTGATGTAAGATGGCAACGAAAAACGATGCAATTCCATTCCAGGGGGAGTTCTATCCCCTCCCATATCCCCTTCCACCAAGTCAACAAAAAAACATCCCTTCAGCACGAAGGCTGTCCCACAGTTCATTTGTTCAATGAAATTCTAAGATGTCTGGCAAAGCACTGTACAAATGTAAGTCGCTTGCAATATCTACAGTTAAAATAGCTGTATTTCCCATTTGCAAAGCTAAGAAAGTTTTACAATTATACCTGGGAAGGGAATGTGATGGAGGGAGTTCCGTTTTAAACCCCCCCGACACCCTTTCCCTTGATCCCTCTGGGTTTGGATGGCAATGCACAGATTGAGAGAGTGCAGGGCATTGTACAGTAGAATGGAGGACAGACAGATAAATACATAGAAAAGCACAGAGTTAAACAGAGCGAGAGAGAGAGAGAGAGAGAGAGAGAAAGAGAGAGAGAGAGAGAGAGAGAGAGTGAGTGAGTGTGAGTGAGTGAGTGAGTGAGTGAGTGAGTGAGAGAGAGAGAGAGAGAGAGAAATGGATGAGAAAGAAAAAAAGAAAAGTGAAGAGTGAAGGCTTCTGTAATGCAGAGCCCTTGCGTTTGGTAAGGCCCGTCTCTCTGAGGGGAATTGTGTGTGCAATCAGCAAGAATCTGCCTCCGCTCAGGCACTCCCCCGCAAGTCAAGCGTGATTGTGCCTGACATGGCTCCATCACTAATGCTGACGGATGCCCATTTGCGAGTCCTCTCACATTTATTTATTTATCTGTTTATTTGCGTCAAGTTTATTTATTGATGGGGCTCAAGAATGTGACGGCAAATTTCCATTTGCTCGTCTTCTGAGGAGAAAAAAAAAAAAAAAAAAAAAAAACGAGGCCTAAGAGTGAGCAACATTTACACTGGAATGAACACCCACATCAGAGGAGGGGAGGCTCACCTTTTCATTTAGATTCCAGCAGTCCAAATAGCTATTCCTTTCTGGTAATGGAAAAGTGATATGGCCCATTTACTTACTTAGCACTAATCCCACTGGTTTAGTAGTGCCTCTCCTTCCTTATGACTTCCAGCAGCCCCGGGTTCTGGGGGGATTTGAGCAGCGTGAGATCTCTCTCCCCGGCCTGGCTAGTTTTACAGGGCTTTTTATTTGCCGCCTTTACTTTTGCCGGTTGCCGACCAAACAGCCATTTAAACTATACTGTTCTCTCCACACAAGTGTTTTGTTTATGTTATAGTCCATTTTGTGATTGAATAACAATGGCGTTTAGGCATTTGGTGCTATGATGAAACCGTGCTTGTTATTCCCTGCGTGTACTGTAGCTTTAAACAAGATGTCCCCTTGTTTGTGATTACTCTGTATGTTGATGACGATGATGCAATTAGCGGGTAACCAATGTAACCCTAATTGTTGTTTATTTTCACAATGACATATTTGCTGTTCTAAGAGACTGGGGAACCGCTATGCTTAATTACCCACAAGTGTACAATTTGAGGTCGTTAGCCTTCAAAGCCAATATTCCAGGCAGGCTAAGGTCCGCCCTAGGAGATTATTATGATGCTGCTCACTGTCAGATCTGAAGGTCTTACTCAAAACTCTGAAGTCCAGTGGCTCGCTGCGTCTCAGATCACCTGGCATTCAGCACACTAGTACCCATCCACAGCGCTGTCACCCATGATCTAAAAACAACACTTATGGCCTCCGCAGGCTCCATTTCAGGAGTGTTTTGATTATAGAGGACATGTCAGTTGGAGCTTAACCGAGGGCCCTCACTCAACCTGAATCATAACATGAGAAAATGATGGTGAAGTGGAATACTGTGGAATCTCAGATGCCAGAATCTCATCTCTCCGTGCGGGAGGTAAATAGTGCTCTCTGAAGTTGTGAGTCCACACCCCTCAAAACAATTTAGCTGTAGTCTCTACCTGAATTGCATGCGATGACCCTACTCATCCGCTCATGCTACTGTTTACAAACCATGGTACATGCATTGCACAATGTGAAAACATGGAGTTCGAAGAAAAAGTGACATTTGAACACATCTCAGTGTTGTAACAGTGGACCATAGGGTAGATTTAAACCCAACCCAACAGGGATGAGGGGGTAACCCAGCCCCCTAGGATCTCCCTGTAGTCCCACATCTCTCCCCAAGAGGACTTGATTGGCATCTGGCTCCTGTAGTGTTTAGAATCCTCCCCAGCTGGTTTTACGGGTTTATTTGAAATCATTGGAAATGTTCACGGCTGTGCTGAGAGGAGAAAGTAAACAAGAAGAAAACAGAAGAGCTCTTGGTATTCATGAATTCCATAAATTACAATGTTGCTACCCTCTAAGAGATGACTAATATCTGGGTTTAAAAATAGATGGTGTGACACACACACACACACACCCACACACACACACACACACACACACACACACACACACACACACCCACACACACACACACACACACACACACACACACACACACACACACACACCCACACACACACACACACACACACACACACACACACACACACACACACAAACCTGCTTCCTCCATAAGCAGCAGATTAAGGGAGAAAACGTCTGGATGTTGGCTGGGGGGGTGGGGGGGTGGGGGGGTGTATAGTTTGTCTATAAACAGCAGTGTGGTGCCACTCTGCGTGACTCTGATGGCCAGACAGAGAGCAGAGGCCCGGCGGCATGCTTAGGACAGGCAGTGCTCCTTCATCAGCGGGAGGCCAGTGGAGTTTGCTAAGTAACCTTTCAGCCCTGAGGGAAGCGCTAAGTAAAGGATGAGGCTGCACACTGCATTACCTCAACTTGGGAGATGCTTCTTCTGCCTCCAGATGAGTTCCTTCCAGTGGGTAAGTTCACTGTTGCCCTGGGGCGGACTGTAGTGGATGGGGCTGTGGCGGCGAATTGCCAGAGCACAGGAGTGTGTGTGTGTGTGTGTGTGTGTGTGTGTGTGTGTCTGTGTCTGTGTGTGTCTGTGTGTCTGTATGTGTGTGTCTGTCTGTGTGTGTGTGTGTGTGTGTGTGTGTGTGTGTGTGTGTGTGTGTGTGTGTGTGTGTGTGTGTGTGTGTGTGTGTGTGTTAGAGCACGGCCTCCACTGGCTGACCGGGGTATGACATCAGCTGTATGTCACCGACCCTGGATGAGAGACACAGGAGAGCTGTAGATTCTACTGCGGGGAGGAGCAGGGCGGGGAGGCCTGTGACCAGACTGTACATATACACACTGCAATTATACACACTGCTAACATACAATTTGATTAGCGTAAAGGCATGTAAAAAATCCCTCATGGTGGACATTGTAAAGCTCAGCTTTCACAGCCAGTGATTCTTATTTTTGTCTGGATATTTGCATTAATATGTTTACAGTGGCAGTTACTTGCAGTCTGAGAAATGGATTTTCTTTTGCCTGTTGTAAAACTTTTATGACAGTCGATAAGGCTGATGGAGCAGTCCTTCATCTTTTACTGGATCTGCTGATAACAGAATAGATGGTTCCTGGTTATAAATCCTTAATAATAGAATAGTAGAATCAGTCAGTCAGTCAGTGTACGGACTTGATGGCACAGGACTGAGATGGCATCAGAGCAAAAAGCCAGGGGACTTATTAGCTGTACATCATACTCTCTCTCTCTCTCTCTCTCTCTCTCTCTCTCTCTCTCTCTCTCTCTCTCTCGTCCCTGTACCTCCCCCTCTCTCTCTCTCTCTCTCTCTCTCTCTCTCTCTCGTCCCTGTACCTCCCCCTCTCTCTCTCTCTCTCTCTCTCTCTCTCTCTCGTCCCTGTACCTCCCCCTCTCTCTCTCTCTCTCTCTCTCTCTCTCTCTCTCGTCCCTGTACCTCCCCCTCTCTCTCTCTCTCTCTCTCTCTCTCTCTCTCTCTCTCGTCCCTGTACCTCCCCCTCTCTCTCCGTCCTTTATCAGCTCCATTTTGTCCTCTCTCCCTTTACTCTCTACTTTTTCTTTTCTCTCTTTCTTTTTTCTCACGTCCTCTCCATCCATCCCACTAATCCTTTGTCACTCCAGGCAGAATTATAGTTCTCTATCACTGCAGGGCGGAACAGCAATGCCACTGGGTCCTTTCCCTCGCCCCGTTATCCATTTACAGAGTATTCCCTTTTGTGGTGCACCATATTCCTAGAGCCGGTAATGGTCTGACACTGCCACTTACACTGTATAAGCGACCGTGTGCATTTGGACTGTAATATAAGATGTTCTCATTAGACCAAGGGCTTCTACTCTCTCATGCCCATTACATTAATTACCACACATCTCTGCCCATCCAATGCCCCCCAGTATTCAGTTACAGCGCGGGCATTTTCTGACCTGACCCATTTAAGTGGGGCTCTCAATCATGCTGGCGGTAAGGTGAGAGTAATTGAAAGAAACTTACATCCATAAATGAGAATTTGTAAATGGTGTTATATATATATACATTTTATTTATATATATACATTTCATTTTATATATATATATATACTTTATTTTTTTGTTTTTATTATTATTACATAAATTATCGAAAAATTATCGATTATTGGAAAATTATCACGAGTTTGTTTATGTACCTCTATGTGTGCAGTAGCCAATGAAAAAGGCTTTCAGATCTAATAAATTGAAGCCAAGCGCCCTCCACCCTTCACCATCCTCCACCCTTCACCATCCTCCACCCTTCACCATCCCACTGTTGTCAGTCATCTCCCTTCATAATAGGAACTCAGGCCGCTACAATAATTGCTTTGATGGTCCAGCCTGAACAAATCACTTCTGGGCATAAAAAGAGGCCTCAGAGATGGCAGCCAGAGAGAAAGGTGGGAATGAATTAAAGCACTTTGCGTTCCTCTGGGGCATGTGGCCCAGATTTCTTCAAAGAAAAATATAGGGAAGAGAAAAAAAAATAAAAAAAATGCCTCTTTTCTTTGCTTAGAAATAAATGTAGCAATAAATGCAGCAATACACATCCAGACCCCATCATGCCAAAAATTGCCTATTCAGGGAGGAGACAATGGCAGGGACATAGTTAACTGGCATGTGGAGAAAGGGTGATTTCACTGGAAATAATCTAATTTTGAACGGGCTCCGGTCTATGGGAGTACCTCTGGTCGGCCCATTGTGAGCAAACAAAAGTTTGGCCCTTTAGAAGGAAGGCTTTGAATGTTTTAGAGGCTATGTGAATGGGCCTAGTGGATGTCCCAGGGCCCACTCTGCCAAGGGCCGGACAGGACAGGACAGGCAGGCAGGCAGGCAGGCAGGCAGGCAGGCAGGCAGGCAGGCCTCAGCCTGGGATTAGCCCAGCTCCATTGAGCCTCCACTGGGACTGACAATAACAGAGCCTGGCCTCCCTCCTCCCCTCCCCCCTCCCCCTTTACAGCACGTCCTTCTCAGTCCATGGACCAATCAGCCAGAGAGGGGACCTCCGGAGGAATTAAAGTCCTAGAAAAGGCCTCTCCAGGAGAACAAAACAATGCTGTGCATGCTAAGACATCTAGTAGCCGTACTCCTATTCTGGACGTTCAGGGGTATTATTTGTGAGTGTTTTTGTGAGTGTTGGAATAGCCTTGAGTAAGTGCTCTGTGTCACTGTCAATCACTCTTATGTGTCTGCCCCTTTCCGGCTCTACAACATTGCAGAGCATTAATCTCAACGCAAAAATATTATTTCTATTCTACTACACAAGTTATACAAACATGTACTGGAAAGTACTTCATTGTGATGTGGCTGGCTGGAGAGCGCATGGGGATGATGAAGAGAGAAGAGTAAAAGCATGAGTGGATGGAAAGATGAGATGGAGAGGGAGCTTTGACAGTATGTTGTCCTTCATGTTGTTTAAATGGGCTTCACTATGAATCACATGTTTGGAATGTAGCGTACCGTGGTCTTGGAGGTCAGATTGGAGCTTTCTTCAGATGTCCACGGTACTGTCTGTTTCTGCTGGAGGCAGAGGGGGCTTGGTGAGACACAAGGTAATAGATGGTGTGGGGGGGTTTAGAGAGGAGACCAGGACCTATGTTTTGGTCCACTAAGAGAGACTTTATAAAAGTTGTGCACATGACCTCTTCATTACAGCTGCTTGCTCCACAGAGCTAGCTGTCATCAATCCACAGAGCCACACAAAGCAGTGGGCCTGAACCCCCCAGCCCACCAGCCTCCCCGGCCCCCAAATACGGATGGCATCCAGAATCTCTTGCCTTCCCAGAGGCATGATTGTTTCCCAGGCAAGAGGAGGCACGCCCCTCTTTAGTTCCAGCCCTGGTCCCAGTGTCCCACAACCCTGCTCCTCAGCCCCCCCTAAAGCCAGACCCCCAGCCCCCTCTCTCGACCTCAGTTTAGCCCCCTTTCTTGTTGAGTATTTTTTGTGTGTGGTTGACAGTGCATTACGATTCTTTGGAAGTGCAGGTGCAGACTGCGTACCGCCTTTATGGAGGGGGAAATGGAATCAGTGGGCCAGATAAATGCAAAGAGTCTATTTGTTGTCAAGTCAAGCGGATAACAATATTACTTTTACCAGGATTGAGGAATAATTTGAAGATTTGGGTGGACAGAAAACTGCCCATCAAATGTTTTGAAAGATGACTGCAAGAAAAATAAATAAAAACAAGTGAAAACTTCAGAATAAGATAAAAAGTGAGTATTTTTGCTCCAAAGCTATGGAAAGTGGTGTGTTTTTCCTTTAAAGCGAGCCTTGACAGAACTCAACATCAAGGCCCATCTCCTTTTGATTAATCTCTCTAATGTCTTGGCTGTCAATTCCACATCGGCCCATAAGGTTGAGTTGTGATCATCAGTGATCACAGCTTTTTAAAAATGATTTATCTGCTTTATTGCAGACAAGAGCAAAGTTTTACTTGTCAACTTGTGTTAAGGAAACAGTAATCCGAGCAATAGCAGAGTTTACAGCATGTACAGAGAAATCAGGTGGAATATATTTCATTCTCACACACGATAATTAAGGCATCTGTGCTGCTCATTACGTGACGAGGAGTGTTCGCTAGGTCTTTAGCGAACTGGAGACACCCACACACACACACACACACACACACACACACACACACACACACACACAACCTTATATGTCAGGTAACTGTCTGAGGCTTTGCATTCTCTCCATCCATAATTAACTCCCTCCTTCATAATTCAGCCGTGTTCTCCACCGTTCGGTGATATGACATTATTCTGCGGTCGCCCAACAGACACTGTGCTCCCGATACGCCCCGCCATGTGTGTCTGCTGTCTGACACACTTCTGCTCTGCTCTGCTCTGCTCTGCACTGACAGTTCTGCAACCACAAGTCATGGGTGGGGGGGGGGGCACCAAAAACACAGTTTTATTTTAGTATGGTGTCTTGGGTGTTGAAAAAACAGTACAGTGTAATGTTGAGCCAATGCTGGCCCCTCAGTGGTAACCACTCCATGAGAGCATGGTCATGTATTTTACATGTGCTGCTCCTTGCTGGTCATGATGAGCAATATGCTTGGAAGCCTGTGGGCAGGAGAAAGAGAGGGAAGGGGTGGGGGGGGGGGGGGTGCTGGAGAAAGAACGGGAAGGAAGGGGGAAGGGAAGAGTGTGTGCATCAGGTGATGCAGAAAGGTCAGGGCGACAGAGAAAAAAAGAAAGAGAGGGAGAGAAAACAGCAGCAGCAGGAGAGGCAACTGACCTCTGACTGAGCACCACTGCTCAATAACGTGTCCAGCCTTGAAGGAGGCCACATATTTCTTCAACCTCTGTACGGCCATTTTAATCAGCTTACATCGGTCCTGGACCAAAATTGAATCCGTCTGAATTAGAGCGAGGTACTAAACCTGTGTTTGTACTGTAGCAGGGGGCTGCTGTCCACGCCAGAGTCAGGTACTATATAACAGCCCTGGAGTCCCCCATACATCATTGTCAATGCAGTTCACCTCTGCAGTACCAGCTTATTTACAGTTTTCTCCATTGTATACACACATACAATGGAACTATGCACACAATTCTGAGAACTTGAAGCATGTATCAACAACAACAACACTCCAGTCTGCTAAACTCTAATTCCAGTGTTTTCACTCAAATAGAAATTCTAAATCACATTTTTGCAAAAATCTAAGCCCAAATCGCATCATTTAGCACATTTGTTCACCTGGAAAACCCTGGCCTTCAAAATGCTGTCTTCTGTACTCTCTACGGTGATTACAGTCATGTAACTTCATACCATACCCCAAATTTGAGCCGCTTCACGGTGGCCTCAGTTATCCACTTCAGTAGTCTTCTCTACTCTCTCCAGTCATTACAGTCATGTAACTTCAGAGTTTCTATGGATATCCACTTAGAGAAATGTATAGTGTAATGTTGTTTTATCTTAAATGTATGAAATATGTGTAGCCTATACTGTCCATGGACAGTCTGAACATTTTCTTACTGTAGTGTTTTTCATTTTACTTGTCAGTACAATGACTGAGTTTTGGAAAAATAGGTAACATTTGTGTATTCTCAGAACTCTTAACAATGTTGCAGTATCAACTGTAAGTTTACCGTGTGACTCTGGAAAGCTGGGTTGTGAGTTTCTCCCAATTGGAGCTCATTGGATAGACGAATGTGCATTTTATCCTATTCTGATACAATGATTGTGTCAATGCAATATTTATATGATATATTCACAGTATTGTATTACAATATGGCAACAGTCTTTATACTGTATGTACCATAATGTACCACTATTTTGGGACAAAAAAAAAAATTTAAAAAAGGAAAAAAAGGAAACAATTTCTACACAATTTGATACATTTTAATATGTAACAAGGCCTCATGAAGCCAAAACATGTATAAACAATATTTTGATGGTTGTGTTTTAAATAGATCACACCAGTGTTTAATTGATGCTCAGTAAGAGATATTCATATGATGGCTGTGTGTGTCGTTTTAGTGGAAAGAATCCGTTTTGAGAAGACAGAACAGAGTTTTGACAAAATGGTTGACTCTTTTCAGTTTTGTGTTTAGAGTTTTGAGAAATTGAGCTAGTTTCAGGAAACGCTTGGGAAAAACTGTAACGGGCAAGCCCTGGACGCCCACCCTACCGTATTCTACCCTACCCATTTGGCCTCTGGCACAGTGCCTGCGTGGGGGGGGGGGACGACGACTTATGAAGAAAGTCACTTATACATACACCTCTTCCATGCTCTTGCCTATAGCACTGCTGAAGATTACGTTCAGCCTTGTCTTGGATGTAAGAAGATTATATAACGGCATACTCTATCACCCTGACTCAGAATATGTGCCATGCAGCATACAACTTCAGTGGCAATGCTTTTCAGACATTTTCTGAGGAGAGTTAATTCTTCAATAGATCGAGCTCCTCTCTCGATAGCATCTTTTTTTTTTTTTATTTTGAGTCAGCACAATCTCCGTCTGCAGCCATGATTGATCACAAAATATTACACTGGATGTTCTTGACTTGTTGCCGAGATTTCAAATGGAAAGGTTGGTCTTTTGAACTGTGGAAAATGCATGAGTAAGTGAAATATCCCGGTCTCGTTCACACAACTACTGTTGAGCAGGTCAAGGAAAATATTGTGTAGCAAGTGTTTATTTAATGATTCTGGCTTTGGTGTCTATTGTCACATATGGTGAGTGTGAAACAGCATCACACTGTATCACCAAGTACTAACACTCAGTCGGCCCCACTACAGCTGTTGCGGTAACCACACCACCGCACCACGGCGGTTGTGTCAAGCCACCCACAGGGTCAGAGCAAATAACCGCAACAACCACCATTTTTTGTCTGACATTAAGCCAAATCACATATCTAGCTAGCTCAGCTAATGAGTTTGTCAGCTTGATTTAGCTAAACTGTAACGCAAGACAGCCAAGTTAGATCGCCAGAGAGTTTACACTCGCAGTTATTAATTGTTATCGTGTTGAGCAACTTACATGACCACAGTCAGGAAATTCCCAACCGTGACGCAGCTAATACCTCCCGCCATTCATGGGAGATCTACAGATAGCGACCTGAGGAGAAGGAGCCCTTCGTGCTTCACCACGGAAACCATCGACATACTTTCCACACCGGGCGTTTCGTCAAAGTCTCCCCTGAATAATGAAATGCAACACCTCTTCTTTTTTGGGTCAAGTCATTTGCATGGGGGCCTGTTTAGGGGAAGGTTATAAAGCATTCTTGATTCACATGCAAATGTGGTAGTTATCAGCAGCGGGGACCAGATGAATAATGGGATGTAGGAAACACACAGCCCACAGGAGGAAATGAAAGAACGCCTCTTTTCTGCTCCACTGATTTCATTATAGACACTATTATTGGTTTAGAATGGCAACATCTATTATCTGAAGTCAGAATATGACCATTTTATTGGACAGGGACAGTCCTTTATTAATGCCAAAGCTCATCAAATAAGCACCAATGCCCCAGATAGGGGAACATCTACTCTGAGAGGAGTGTTGGCTTTCACACTAACACGATGGCAGTCAGAGCCTCTCCAAATGTGTCTGATGAAAGACAGTGGGCTACACCGAAGCCTTCCAGCCTAGACCTTGACCTTGACCTTGACCGCGACCGTGACCTCATGCCCCATATAGCATGTTTATGTATCGTGATTGTAGGGTTTGCACAAGGTAATGAGCATAATTAGCTATTTCACTCGTCCTCAATCTCCCTCCATCAACAGAGCCTCGCCATGTTCTCCCTGACCCCGAATACCTTGTTCTTTTCTTAAGTGTTTCAATGGAGAATGTTCTTGCGGGAGGCCTTGCTCTCCTTCACTCCTGACATATACATTGTGTTCACCGTTGCCTGGTGTTGTTCACATAACATCAATCTCCCTTTTGAAGAGTTTGCAGTTGCCAAGACTCCATGTTGAATTGTCCCTGGGTTCTCTAATATGGAGAAAAGTGGAAAAGTGGAGCAGTTTGAGTTGGGAAAGGAGGGACTAAAAATAGACGGGAGCCCAGGGCAGAGGGCAGAGGGGACCGGAGAAGGCAGGCGTGAGTAAAGCCTGCGAATAAGACGTGACGACAGCGAGGAGCTAGGTAACCTCCTGGGAGCTTGTGTATGTGTTTCTCTCAGCTAATGCTAGGTTCTATATTCCCCTCTGAATTCCGGTCCGCTTTCATCAAGTCCGCATTGTGTGGTGACCACAAAGCAGAAGCAGCGTTTACTCAATACGCAGGCTGCCCTCAGAGGGGCATCAGTCTGCCTGGCAGGTCACAATACCATGCGTTTTAGTGTGCAGTAGTTTACTGCATAAGAGGTGTCATATATGTTATTGCTCTGTGTGACAGACCAGTATAAAAGATTCAGAATGATTTAAGATTGCCATAAACAATCATGCGAGGGCTGAAATGCTCACGATTGTATTTCCTTTATTTTGTGTGAAGGATATGGCCATCCATGAAATTCATGCTGTCTACGCCACCCTACTGTTTACCAAAGAGCTGTCTTGTCTTATAGCATGAATGAATATCTGGTAGCAATCTGCTGACTCTGTTAGTTTATTATTCAGAGGGAGCAACCCTACTATGTCACGGTGTGATACCATCAGAAAATTACACGTCCTATTATCGCTGTGCTTAAATCAGGCTGGTGCTTTAGGAGAGTTCCCACATTCCCTCACATCCACACTGGAAAGTGCATCAACATCTCCCAGATAACAAACAAAGGTGGATTCAGGTCAGTTACAACTTTTATTGCCTCCACTTTGTCCCAAACGACTGCTCTGCAGCCTTATCCACTTGATTAAAACACACCTCCAATCTAATCCTAAATTACCTGACATCGATGGGTATCTGACTCGCGAAAATTGAATAAGCCGGGCAAGGTGGCATGTGAACAAAGTGGATAACAATTTCTTTGCCTTGCTGCAGTCGAGTGCAGACACATTTATCGGCTGGCCGTGTATGTTGTGAAGTTAAGCAAATCGGTTCTGCTTTCAATGAAGTGCAGCGTTCTTTGGGTACCTTATAAAGGGTTTATGGTGCCTCTTGGCAGAGGAGCAGACATATTCTTTTCTCCTCAAAAATCTGGCTTTGGTGAGATTATGTCTATTTCCATCCAGGGCTCCGTTTGCATGGGCTCAATTCGCCAGGCCCTTCACCTCTGCAGCTTAGCCTTAATCTGCATTTAACCGAAGCCGGGAAAAGACGGCCTGATTATCGTCACTTCTTATATGCGCAAGCCTTTATTTAATAATTTGTTTTAATGT
>NC_139669.1:4594268-4604268 GCF_951799395.1 Argentina silus
ACTTACTCCCCCTCACCCCTGCTGCCCAAGCCTTACATACACACAAATAGCACCCTGCACAAGAGTCCAAAATGAGTCACAAATTGCTAGCAAATGATTTCCTGCTCTTGGAAATAATAGGGTCCCCGCGCTGCCTTTGATTCCCGCTCTTTTTGTGTTCCCTCTTTGTTTACCCTGCTGTCTGGCAGCCACTTTGCTGGAATCCCTATTGATAGCTGTCAGACTGGGTTGCTGGGCAGCAGCGAGGATGTATGTGTGTGTGTGTGTCTGTGTGTGTGCGTGTGTGTCTTTGTCTGCATCTCGTGTGTGTGCGTGTGTGTCTTTGTCTGCATCTCTGTCTATGTGGGTGCATGCGCACTTGCGTACGTACTTGATTGCATGTGGTGTAAGTGTGTGTGTGTGGGCCTGGAGTACAGTGCCTTCGGAAAGTATTCAGACCCCTTTACTTTTTCCACATGTTGTTGTATTATAGACTCAATTTATTTTATTTTTTTAAATTTCAGTAAATTTATTAAAATTGAAATACTACAGAAATACCTCATGAATACCTCAAGTATTCAGACCCTTTGCACTCCTAAAATTAGCTAAAATGCAAAAATGTCATCAACAAATCACTCAACAAGTTGAATTGAGTCCATCTTAATGCAAGGATAATAGTTCATGTCATTCTGGAATTAATATCTTTGTTTTTATAGATTACATTTATGGCATTTATCAGACGCCTTTATCCAAAGCGACTTACAGCAAATACATTTGTTTAAGTAAGTGAATCATCTATCCAACAGTCACCATAAGATAAAGTAATCAATGGTCAGACCAGGGGCCATTGATAGTCACAATACTAGAAGAAGATTTTTTTTTAAAATTTTAACAGGAGAAAAACCTGTACAGGGGATGAAGAGGTCCTAGGGTTAGAGTTAGTACAGGGGGGTAGTGGGGGTGAAGAGGTCTTTAGGAGGGACTGTTAAGATGTAGCCTATAGGGTCTCTGATTTGCATATTTGTGTATACTGTATGGTTGAATGCATGTCTGAATATCTGTGCCTGAATGTGTGTGTGTGTCTTTGTCTGTGTCTGTCTGTGGCTGTCTGTGTGTGTCTGCTTGCATTTGTGCCAAAATGTGTGTGTGTGTGTGTGTGTGTGTGTGTGTGTGTGTGTGTGTGTGTGTGTGTGTGTGTGTCAGAAGGGTGATGTGGCATAGAGGCCATTTCTGTCAGATCCAATGTCGGAGCCCATGCTGTGACGTGAAGGGCGCTGTCAAGAGACGGCCGAGAGGCAGCGCAGGTACAGCTGCCCTCTGCGCCTTCCTGCATCACCGGCTGGCTGGGACACCCAGACGGACACACACTTTCTGTGACCCATCACACACAGGGGTAGACCCCACAACAGGTCCCCCCCTCAAACAAACCTCCCCAATCCCCAACCTGTTGGCTGCCGAACTAGACTCTAGCTTCAGCCACAGCACGGAGGATGTTTTCAGTGTTAGTGTTAGGATACAGCATGCAGCAGTGGAATGGCTTGTTCTCATGGTGCTGGGTTCAGTTATTCAACAAAGTACGTCACTCCTACTCATCTCGTCTCATGTCCACTCCGATTTCACTCCTACTGTCTTTATCAGTGCTTTGAGACCATTTAGTAACTCAATTTTGCCTCACAGCTGCCAGAAAAATCCAACACTTTCACCTCCCCGCTGTTCCACTCTCATATTTCAGCATCTCCTGAAACTCTTTCCAGGAGTAAATGATACAGTCGAAAGTTCAATCAGTTCTTTTTAACCGTGAGGAAAAAAGCATTAGCAAGGTCAGGTTCGGATTAATTCAGTGGAACTGAGGAGGAGGTTGAACAGTAAACCCAGGACGACCTGTTTGTAGAGCACAGCTCAGTTTAAAATCCATGCTGCTTCTGGCTCTTTTCTATCTTCCTTAGCCTCCTGGTATACCAGTCCCCCTGCTATGATAGACACAAGACAGGGCTGTGTGTGTGGCCGTTCCCCACACCGGCCCCTTCAGGGTCCTCTATGCACACATAGAGGTGGTCGGCCTCTGAAACTTGAATGCTAATTGATCCCAGGGAAGGAGTGTGGACACAGGTGTGGAGCCGTAGGGTCTGACTGGCACACAAAGGCAAGGGATGCTGGGTAACAGCAGGACTGCTGGGTCCACAGCACAAAGTGCCCACTGGCTGGAAGAATACTGACCTATTTTATTTTTGATCAGCGCAATCTGGATGGCGTGTGTGTGTGTGTGTGTGTGTGTGTGTGTGCGCGTGTGTGCGTGCGTGCGTGCTGCATGCGTGTGTGCGCGAGCGCGTGGGTGTACGTTTGCGCGTTTGGATACGTGCCCGTGCGTGTGTGCATGTATGTGTGTTGTCTGCTGGTTCCTGAACAGGTACAGTGCTGCACTGCTCAGTCTTAGAGCTGCTGGAAAGCCATCCTCGACTACAACTAAAGCTGCTGAAGCTTCCAGTTTTCACTCCTGTTTGTACGAATGTGTTTGTACCTGGGGGGACTTACTGCTTACGTATAGCAGGCAGGTGTAGGGATTAAGCCTGATCCCTCCTCCTATTCTCAGTTGCATCTCTTATTTGATGGCTGTTCCGTGTGTAAATTTAATCAAAAACTAGCTCACTATGACAGACGCCCAAGCAGCTGGCAAGGCATCCAGAATGTTCTAACTGCCATGCACACCCCGTCTCTGGGATTGGACAGGAGAGGAGAAGGAAGAAAAAAATAAAAACAACGAGGGGAAGGTAAGAAAAAGTAAAGTGAACTGAGAGGGTGGGGTTCTGAGAATGTCGCCACGACATAGTCAGGCAATGATGCTGAGGTTGGAACCTATAAATGCTTAAACCGACACTGGAATCCTAACCAATGTTGTGCCTGGTGACTTGTCAATCCCACCAGGACACCTCTCCTCCACACGTCCCTCTTGGGTCGCCTCGTACCCCCGCTTCTGCTGCTGGACAGGTTTGCCCCTACCAAGGCCCCATAAAAATGTTATAAGGAACCTTGGTGAAGTCCTGTGTATGGCACTTTATTCAGGAACCATCACTTATTTATGAGTGTTGGAATCGTGTTGTTTGTTTGTTTTATTGAACACCTTGCGGGTAAAGTGGCAGCGAGGCTGGCATGTGAGCATCACATCTCTGGAGGGCTTCCCTGCAAAAAAAATCTTCTTCCGTGTTGAATAAGTGAAGGGCAGGATGAATTTTTCATCCACCTGAAATCCATTGTCTCCCGGGATGTCTAGGGGGACATGTTGTCGACCTGCGTGTGGTGGAAAACATCCCTAAGCCCATCTGTGTGTAAAAAAACACACACACACACACACACACACACACACACACACCAGGTCAGTGGTGGACACGCATATGTTTGTTTGTCAGCTGAGACGGGGGCTGTGAAACGTGTGTCCGGCAGCCATGCTAAAGAAAGATGTGGATACTGCACCATGGAGACCTCCTACGGTGAGAGGCAACAGAGCATATCAATCTTCTCTGTAATATTCACTGTCTTGTTTGGAAAACTAGTCACATTGAATGGATTTTACAATGAACAGAGGGGCAATTTTAGTGGATTTCAGTGATTCAAATGAAACAGCTTGCACTGTGTGTTCACTATTAGACAAATGTGACTTGTGGGCACTGAAGACAGGGCTGTTTATCCCTCCTTGTCTCGTAGAGTGAGTGTGGAGTGATGCCGTAGTACGCCTGCCGTCCTTCCTAAAAGAAGGACAGACACACAAACAGGATGCGCCAGACAGCCACATCGGCAACAGAAGAGCAAAGGCTGATGAGTGAAGTGCGGCCCATCAGTGGAGGAGTTGGGTGTTTTGTGTACATGGGGGAGCGTCTCTGTATGAATGATTTAGAGAGAAAGAGCTCACTCTGTCTCAGAGCCAGCCCACGTGAGCCGGGCTTCTTCACCAAATGGGCCTGATGTTGTTGAAGGGGGAGAGGCCCCTCCGACCCCAGCCTCTCTCAATGCTCTTTTGGTGCACTGAAACACATCAAAAGACACATAAAATAAATAAATAATAAAAACAACATATTTTATTTACCTTTCAAAAGGCATGGGAGAGAGGGGTCCTGGTGAGTTCTGAAAGTTGCCCCTATTAGCAGAGCTCTGGGAACATTGGTTGTTGGGGAGAACTTGTTTTTTGTGAGGACAAACCAGGGATGGATGAGCTGGACCGTGTTTGGTCCCAATGATAGACAGAATACGGCTTCACAACATTGTTGTTTACTTATGTCTAAACCCCCACTGCAGACCTTTGGTCAGAGTAGCCCCTCTGGCCCCACCTTACAGCAGAAATAAGATACTTAACAATCTTAGACATAAATCAAACTAAAATACCAGGGCAGGTAAGGACTGGACTGCCTCTAGTTGCTGTTGTTGTTGTTTACAGTCTCAGAGTTGTTTCGCTCTTTCACTATGGCAGCTGTCGTGTCTATTTCTGTAAGCACCGTTCTGAGGTGAATACTAGTCTGTCTGTACAAGCACGACAGTCTCTCACTATGATGCTGAGATTCCATTCGTCATTCGTTAGTCTCTGGATCGTAAATGGATATGTGTGTGTGGGTGTGGGTGTGGGTGTGGGTGTGAGTGTGAGTGTGAGTGCGTGTGCCTGTTGATCCGTGTCTGTAGGTGTGGCACCTGTGTGTGTGTGTGTGTGTGTGTGTGTGTCTCATTGTGAGTGCACTCTGAAGGTGTCATTGCAGAGCCAAGCCCCTGCAGGCTGTCAGACAGTGAGAGATGCAGCACCTCTAAAGGCCATGGTTTCTAGGCCCCTGCTGTCTATTAAAAGCCCTGCAACACTCCTCAGGGCTGTCTCACGCCGCCCCTCTGCCCCTCAGGGATCAGGAGAGAGGGGACGCATTCCCAGCTAGGAGACGGCCCCCTTTCAAACCTACCGGTCTTTGTCTACCATTCTGACATTCATCAATGGAATCGACGGTAATAAGGCATCGAGTTGTCAGGGCGACCGCTTTGTTTTCTCTAGCCGACTCTTGCAATGAGCGTTGCTGCAGCGACGGTTCCTCGGTCTGTACCACCACTGCTACCCCTCCTCCCTCCCGCCTCCCGCCTCCCCGAGCCGCAGCCACTTCCCAAGGCCAAGGGTTAACACCTCCTAATGGCGTCCTCGCCCTCCGTAGTGATTTATGGAAGCTAGAGTGGAGGCACTCACTCCCTCTATCATGTTGTGAACTGTACAGTATGTATGCATATGTGTCAGCAGTCCTGGGGAGGGGGTGGGGGGGGGGGGGGGGGGCTTTATAGGATGGATTTATAGAACTACTCTCCCCCCTCCACCCCCCCTCCCCCTCCACCCACTGCATCACCTCAGCTTGAGTGAAGCCGCAGATTGAGACACGTCGCTCTCCGTCGCGCCTCCTCCGTAACATTCCCAGCAGCCGTTCTCCAGAGTAACTCCTGATATAGGCTACATCAAATCTCAGTTTGGCAAACTAATAGAATAAAACAATCTATCGATCTCTCCCCGCCCTCCGCGTATCAACGCGATCCATCTGTGTTTATCTGGCTATCTGCCTTCCTATCGTGGCGGAGGCTTTTGTGTCCACACACGGGCGGTTTTTCTTCCTGTGTTTGTTTGGTGATCCATCAGTCTATTTACCTTATCATGCTGCCAAACCATCCATTTACGTGCCCATCTGTCTGTCAAACTATATCTTAGCATCCATTTGTCTAACTATCTCCCTGTCTACTTCTCCGGCTGTCAATCATCTCTGCTAGTGGGGGAGTGACGTTTTACCTCTCAGGCCTCCTCGGCAGACCTTGTTTAAGCTGTGGGGAAGAGAGTGTGTGTGTGTGTGTGTGTGTGTGTGTGTGTGTGTGTGTGTGTGTGTGTGTGTGTGTGTGTGTGCGTGTGTGCGTGTGTGTGTGTGTGTGTGTGTGTGTGTGTGCGCGCGTGTGTGCGCATTTGCGTGCGTGTTTATTTATAATTGCATGATGCGGTGTGTTGCGGCATGGCCGCTGCTCCACACCAGCGTAGCTGACAGCCGGTGTCAGTGCCGAGCAGAGTGGAGCGGAGCCATTCTGAACGGGTCAGTCGCTTGGCTTGGCTCTGACTGGTCCAGCTCTGGCCTAACTGGAGCGGCTCCGGCCCCGATGCCCACCCTGCCGGGGGCCTGGCCCCCCGCCGAGCCCAAAACAGTCTTGGAGGATCAGTGGCGGCCCCCCTCAGGCGCCTCTTTGCTCGGGCCTGATGGATTACCCGCTCTCCTGGCTCGGGCCTGGAGGGCCCAGGCCCAGGCCCATGCCACATACAGACCCCATCTGTGTCCTCACTGACTCCAGCCTGCCCCCTGGCTATAGGCTTAGGCTGCTAATGAACCTCTTTCACTGAGGCCTACTGCCTGAAACCTCCAGCCCCAGAGCTGACTCCTGCTCCTATGATGAGCTAGCAGAGAAGACTAGCCATGAATCTCTACCTGCAGACAATGATAGGAGCCGGTCTGCTCCTTTAACGATTGTTGGAGTGGATACGCACAGCTGAATAGAACCCTACTATTTCAGTTGAAGCCTGCTTCCTGAAACTACTACTGAGAATGTGATCGTGAATAGGAGTTTTGCCTCCTGCCATGATCGATTGTGAAACTGTTTTCAAACTGTTTTGCTGGGGTTGTTTGTGCCTCCGCATTGCCAGAAAGCATTGTTCCGCGGCAAAGGCATCAAATCTGTCCAGATATCGGGTGGGATTTCTGAATCTTAAAGGTCCAATGAGAAATCAGAGCTACCATTGGCCTGTCAAGCTTGTTGTTTTCAATCAGAGATGGGGGGCCTGAACAAGCTAGGCTTCAGAGGAAGGCAGGGAGTATGGACTTTCATTTTGAGATTTCACACACTCAAACACATACTGTATGAGCTCATGCATGCGTGCACATACACACACACACACACACTTACACACACACATGCATGCATACACACATGCACTCTCTCACAGACACACACACTCTCTATTCCCTCATCTGTTTTGTCCATGGTACAAACCTGTCAAAGCCTTCCCGCCGAGGAGATAAACTAGTACTTTCTTTCCTCTAAAAATAAGCATTTGTTTATGGACATGTGTAGTGATTTCCAGCTCTTCTGTGCCGTATTGTGTGCCGAGCTGTCAGGAGACATTACTCTCAGGCCCAGCTCCCCTTTCAGCCACGGTGGCCGAGGGAGAGAGAGAGAGAAAGGGAGCAAGAAAAAAAGAGAGTGAGAGAGCGGACAATGGAGGAGTGTGTGTGTATGTGTGTGTGTTTGGGGGGGGGGGGGGGGGGGGGGTGTAATGGACATCTGTGGGTAAAGCAAGGGCCTGTAGGAAAATCAGTTAAGATGCTGCCTTAAGTAAGAGCAGAGACTGAAGGGGCCTGGAACATGCACTCCATGCACATAATGCACTCCTCAAGGTAGATTCGTGAGAGGCAGGCAGGCAGGCCATAAGGGGAGGAGAATGGCTTTATTGAGCATCTGGGTCAGTTAGCAGTGTGACAGGCGTGCAGATCACAGGCACATGCTGCGATTGAGAGGCGTGATATAGACGTCATGGAGACGTGCGGGATTATCTAAAATCCAGATCCTGTCCGTTCACATTCCTCATGTTTAAACCACCCCGCATTCCCGTTCCTCAAGTTTAGACTGCCCTGCTTTATATATGTATAAAATCACCCTGATTACTGTTTACGTCAACAAACCGTCAGATTAGTCGCACTTTACCTCCAACCTATGTACACAAACCGCCAATCCGATGGGTTTTAACGTCTCTATATCAGCACCAACGGGGGACGTCAGTGTTTGGGTTGCTTCTTGGTGGTTCTGACGCATTCCGAGTTTGACTAAATGTCCCGTCGTTCGAGTAAACATCCGTAAATCCAGCCAGGCTTGTCTAGGATCCTGAGAGAGGGAGGAAGAGGGACGGAAGGAGAGAGAGAGTGAGAGAGAGAGAGAGAGAGAGAGAGAGAGAGAGAAAGAAAGAAAGAGAGGGGAAGGAGAGAGAGAGAACAAGGGAATGAGAAGAAAGAAAGAAGGAGAGAGAGAGAGAGAGAGAGAGAGAGAGAAAGAAAGAGAGGGGAAGGAGAGAGAGAGAACAAGGGAATGAGAAGAAAGAAAGAAGGAGAGAGAGAGAGAGAGAGAGAGAGAGAGAGAGAGAGAGAGATAGGGGTGAATTTCATCGTCTTGCCTCAGCATGTTTACCCAGGCCTGTCTGGTATGTGTTTCCTCTGTCACGCCACTCTGATCCCCTCTGCCTCTCTGTCTCTGATACACACCATGAAAACACAGCAGCACCACAGGATTTCAACCCCCTCTCCCTCAGATCTCCTGACATCCCCACACTCCACTCATTTAACTGACACTACTTAAGAACGCGCGCGCATGCCGTGTTCGTGATAAGAGGCGCAGTACATGGCTTTATGTGACATCCCGCACAATGAAATGCATTGTAGTTCTGAAGCCGAGATGTCAGGGAAAACAAACCTGTGTTTTTGCTCTGGGAGACATTTTAAGTCGGGCTCTGGATCAGCATGCTCTGATGAAATGTTGTTCAGTGTAATTCACCCACAGTGACTCTCTTGTGTTACCTGTCAATTGTGTTTGATTCTGCGTCTCTCAATGTTTATCAATCATCTGTGTTTTACCCGTATGCATCTGGTTTAGACAAATGTGAAACAAAGCAGTTGGGTCCAGTAATCCTCTAATCTACTTCCATGAAGTCTGAGTGTATACATTTCAACCCCAAGTTATAAATCACCCAGTGCCTGGCTAGATCAGATTTCAAAGGGTCACAGTGTCCCCTTGTTCTTTGACCTTCCCCTCTCCTCTCTTTCTCTCCCCCTCCGGAACAAACCTTTCAGTCGGACTGTGTTTTTCCCCCCTCATTCAAAGCAATTACTCGTACCTTAGAACGAGGCTCTTTTTGGTGCAACTATAGTTTTGATCTCCCGAACCCATAACTTACAGCTGAAGAAATAGCTTTTCTCTCCCCTGCATCCCATTTATATATCTTGTTCCTGGGTCTGGTGCTCCATTACTCTGCAGCCAGAAGCCTGCCGGGGGGGGGGAGGGAGATGAAGGGGGGAGATAGAAGCTACTCCTGCTACCACTGCAGCACCGCACTCTGAGACTTGGGTAAACACAAAGTGTTGACACACAGCACACCGAGATGTAATCACCGTTATTGCATTTTGTTTCGTAGAAATATGGAAGTATGGTGTGTGTGTGTGTGTGTGTGTGTGTGTGTGTGTGTGTGAGAGAGAGAGATAGACAGAAAGTTTGTGTACAGGATGTACAGTATAAGCTTTTGTGCACCTGGATGAGTGGAAAAAAAGGAGAAGTCTCTCTAATTCTGCGGTATGATTTGCTGTGCTTAAATACCCTATTGTATCACATCCAAGAGAGAGGAAAAAAGGTCTAAGCTCTGTGTTTTCTTATCCTAGAAAGAAAAGTATAATGATCCTGCTAACCTTTACGAGTGTTATTCCAACCCTGATGGATGTGACTGGTGTGTTTATGATCGTGTGACCGTCTAAAGTCTCTGATATTCCAGATGGTAATGAACTTCAACATAACGTAATCCTTCTCTCAGACTTCCTGTTTATAGAGTGGCGGCGGCGGCGAGGAGAAGGATCCCGAGAACATCTAACGCCGCGGCTTTGATAGATGACTGGCAGCTTTTCCTTTTCTTTCGGATCACAGGCCCTGTTGATGATGTAATTCCATGTAATTAGCAAAAGATGACAATAGCACAAAACCCATTATGGTTTTTAATCTCTTTTGGGGAATTCACCAGAGACATCGGAGCCCTATCGTTCCATCACAACATGAAATGGCACTTCACCAGAGGCCCTCGAGCCAATCAGAAGACGGCTGGAGTCTTCTGTGCGGCTGGTTTAGCCGTCAGAGCCCAGTTTAGCTCTTTAGTAATCTAAGTGTCTCCTCTTTGTCTTACTCTCTCCTAATTCAGACCCTTTCCCCTGTGGTTCATTGTGGTACTGTA
>NC_139669.1:4606768-4611768 GCF_951799395.1 Argentina silus
CCTTATTGCTATTCTCCCTTGTTCTTTAGGGCTGTGTGTGTGTGTGTGTGTGTGTGTGTGTGTGTGTGTGTGTGTGTGTGTGTGTGTGTGTGTGTGTGTGAGTTTGTGTGTGTGCGTGTTTGTGTGTGTGTGTGTGTATGTGTGCGTGTGCGTGCGTGCGTGTTTGCGTGTGTGTGTGTGTGTGTGTGTGTGTGTGTGTGTGTGTCTGCATTAAGTTTTGCCTCTTAGCATATGCTGCCTCTGATGTAAGAATGGTGGAAGAGCTCTCGAGTGGGAACTTGGATCAGCAGTTCAATGGAGTTACTATGACACCAGACACAAGCACCGCCACTCCAGTACCCTCTTCCACACACCCCCCCCCCCCCCCCCTCCGCCCTCATCCCCATCTTTTACATTATGTTTGTGCGCTACTGTGGATGAACCTAACAGCACTCCCTTGTTCTCTTCCTCCCTCCCTCCCTCCCCCCCTCCCTTCTTTGTCGTTCTCTCTCTCCCGCGTCCCCAGACAACCGCCGTGCAGTCCTGGAAAGGTCTCGCTCCCGCCACAACGCAAACCCCCAAGCTCGATGATCGCCCGCGCCTACCACAGGACCGTAGAGAAGAGCCAAAGAGGCCGGAGAGGAGACTCGGAGGGCGACGTCTAAGGAGGGAGGGACCCCACCCATCGTGGCACACACACACACACACACACACACACACACACACACACACACACACACACCCGCCGAAACACACATACTCACACACACACACGGAAACACACATACTCACACACACACACACACACACACACACACACACACACACACACACACTGCCAGGTCCTGAGGAAAACAAAAGGCCTAGAGAACTCACGCGGAACTGAGGGGATGAAACCAGAACAGTACATCACACAGGACATTCAAAAGTCATGCTGTTTGTCTGACGCCTTACATATTTATTCACCATTTTCTCACGGCTTTACTTGTACATGACCTGCCTAAAGCTTGGGTTGTTTGAAAAAAAAAGAAATCGTTGATTTCTGATGTGTTTTTCTTTTTTGCCGCTTTTTGCTTTTTGAATGGACACTTATCATACCCGGTCGCTCAGATATCCTGCTAGGTTCACACCACAATATATCTGCCAGCCAACACCCAACCCAGCTAAAAACCCTGCCACACTGTTCCTCCTCTTGGTCAAACCTTTCAGATTGGATGTGTAGTGTTGTAGAGAATAGACATTCCGCCAGAAAGGACTGCACTATGTCATATGCTTATCCGCCAGGTGTTTTTACTAACCACATACATCTAATTATGCTTTCTCCCTTATTTTATTTTCTCCCTTTTTTTATTTTTTTTTCATCTTGCATTTAACGGTCGCCAAAGGTGTGGAACCTTTTTTCTGTAACATGTTTTATGGGGGCGTAAAAAAAAAAAAAAGCAGATGAACATATCTCACAAAGACCACGGAGCTGTGCCCTGTGCACATGTGCATCACTGATCTTCAGAGTATATGTTAAATGATGACATCTCCATACAGTGTGTCGTGGACGAGACGGCCTTCTTATTTATTGTTTGATGTTTTGTCCTCAGATGTTTGAAGCCTAAGGGTACTGAGAATGGTGTTTGAGGTTTTGCTCACTGTTCGTGCGGAAAGAAACGTATCTAAAGGAACACACTGGCCAGAGCGAGACACCTTTCTGCTAGCAGTACGCCACAGGAGGCAGTCAAGTTACCAGTGATAGCATGGAGAGCCATTAGCTTGTCAGGGAGGAACCGGTAGTGGTTTTCAGAGGGTTTCAACTGTTCTATTGAATTGAATCTTTAAGATGCATGGACATGGTTTTATTTTTAATCGAATATATTATCCTTATATTGCAAAGGCATTCTGTGAAAGGCCCTGTTTCTTCGAGGAACACTTGGGGTCATCGCTAAGTGCTTTTCAGTTCTATTACTGACGCTTTTTTACTCAGCACTGCCTAACCTGTCCAGACTTCACAATTACTCACTGGCAGTCATATGAAAAACAAGATTGCCCGTGTGAGAGAAAAAACAAATGCCGACTGTTAGTGCTAGTCTTGAGCATGCGGTTGACCTCAGACGATGACAAATAAAGCTCCAAGCATTGTGCTCCTTGCAAAGGAGCCATTTCAGATTCATATTCCTATTTCCACTTTCATTTACCACATATTTATTCACATTTGTATGGAGAGTGCCTAGAGCATGCTTGTCCCTTCCATGTGAGACCAGTAATCAGATGCAAGTGAAACAGCCACACACCCCGGGAGGAGAGAGTAGCCAGTGGAACATACGCAGGGGCTATGGAGACAACATGGTGGCTGTCTTAGCAAGACCGTCTCCAGTCGGCAGACCCCCTCCTCCCTCCCTCCCTCCCTCCCTCCCTCGCCCTATTGCTTATGGCATGAGTAACCCTTTTACCATAACGTGATATGTCTCGATATTACCATAACTCCCCTGGCAAGTGTGTTCACACATCAACCTCTGCCTATAATCGGACTAGAAGCCTGGGCAAGAGGGAATGGCTGAGCTTGACTTATGGGCTGACTAGATCAAGACTTTCCATTTAAACAATCTGCCAGTGGAGTGCGTGATGTGTCTGTTTGCTGCTGCTGCTGCTGCTGATGCTCTCGCCCTCTCCGAGGCGGCACAGGCCAGATTCATCAATGCAATTTCACACAACGTCTCTATCGGTTCAAGGTGCATCTGTAGCAGAGAAACACACACTACTGTCACCGTGAAGGAGTGTGTTTTGCTGTACTCTAGCTTTGGTTTCTCGTGATGTGTCGTATAAACACGAGACCTCTGTGGAAGACGCTGCGGTGCCAAAGGCATTGATTTCCTCTCCTAATTAAAATGCTGCTGTTGTTTTCTGTTCTCCATCTCACTGGTACAGTACAGTCTTCATCTTAACAATCATCTGAACACTCATTCAACTGATATGAATGCGCTCTATGGCCCTATCCCACAGGCATCTGTGTATGTATTACAGTTTAAAGGTAGATTGTGTTTGTGAATCTGCGATAAGAGAAAGGTTCCTGGTTTGGCTTTGTTTTTATTTTTTTATTTGTTGGATAACTAGACTGACACATTGTTATTTCATCCTTTTTAATCAAATGCATTGTGCCAAGTGTGTATTCAAAACATGAAACTGTTACAGAATAGTGACTGGATACTCAGTTTTGATGTTTTGTTTTTGTATTTATCAAAAGGAATACAAATTGCCCCTATTAAAATACAAAATATATTAAGCCAAGAACTTGTACAGGAAAAAAAAAACGTGTTTTTTTACTTGGTAGCCAACTGGTAAAACAGGCGTGTTGTAACATTTTAAGCAGTTTTAGTTTGCAAGGAGATTGTGATGTGCTAACACATAAAAGTCACATGACATCCCATCCAATATTCTCCCAAATATATTTTGAATACCTAATCATTGACTGTTTGATTTCAAACTGAAGATGGGTCTCTCGTTCTTGATGTCATTGTCACTATAATACAATGACGTCACAGACTAAAGCTACCCTCCCCATTTGTGACTGTTGTATTTCCCCATTGTGCTCTATAGGTTAACAAACGTGCTCTGTGTACCGTATGCAGAGAGTAGCAGCAGTGTTGGAAGTAACCCAGGACCTGTCCATGGACTGATACACCTACCGCTTCAGTTTTAAAGGGCCTCTCTGATTGGGCCACACCCATCTCATCCTCGTCCCCTGTGTTTGCTATACTAACTGAACAACCAATCATATTGAGTCTTGTTGATGGTAATTGTGTCATTGAGGAGGCAGGGGTATGTGAAATTGTTTAGGTGCCATTTGGTGGAGATTGACTACAAGCTTAATCTGATTTTCACACTCATTGATGGTACACTTTAAGCTATATTCTGCAGAGCTAATTCAGCCGTTTGGTTTGAATTTTGTGACTTCGACATTGCCACAGAAACCAGGTGAACTACTTGGTAATAGTTGATTTACTGCTGCCACATTTCCAAATCTTTCCCAATGTGTTAGTCCTTTCTATCCCTTCTATTGTCATTTGCGGAGGAAAAATTGATGATATGAAGAAAGAAAATAAAATAAACAACGTTGATGGACCCTGTCCACATATATGCTGCCATAGCCCTGCCTACCCTCAGCTTTGTTGACATTGAGTATGTTTTTATTGTCTTAAAAACAATTTATATTTGTAACATCTTTAAGTTTATTTGTATCCATAAGGAAGAAACAAAAGAAATGGTTATGCAAACTGTTCCTGCGTAGAGTATGTAATGGAATATCATACTAAATAATAACCACTTTGTTATATAAACTGATTTCTGAAAGACGTGTCTTCTTTGTCTCTGACATCATGCTTCCCTTTACCCAGTGACACCCTTGTCAAACATATACAACATTCTCTTTATCAGCCGGTGTTCAAATTCTCCCTTCTCCCTTCTCCTATTCTCTCTGATCTGCCCTATTTATGGGAATAGTACTTTGTTATGTTGTCAAACCCACAGGTAAAAGCACATCCTCCTGTTAAAGTGGTATTATGTTGGCAGGGCAGAAGATACCTGCCTGTGCCTGGCTGACTTACAGGCAGGGAGTGCTCTGGTGTTAGTACATGATGAATGGGACTGCTCCTACCTATAAAAGCAACATATTTGGACCTTCCTGTCCCGGCCCTTTATCTTGCACTGTGTCAAAGGCAAGGTGATAATACTGTCAAGTCCAAGTCTAGCTTAGGGAAATTACCATCACCTGAGGAAGTCTGCTCGGAAAAATGACTTATTTCTCCCTCTCCAGACTTTGACATAAATTGCCTGTGTGTGTGCGTGTGTGCGAGTGCGTGCGCGGGGAGCTGTATGAGCTTCTCTGCCTCATGTCTCCGGGCTCATGTGTGGCTCCCAGCCATGCTGTGTTGCTCCCAGGAGTGCCTCTCAAATGGAATGGCAGAGCTGTTCCTGTCCTAGCCTCTTAGTGTTACCACCAGACCCCCGCCCCCCGCCCCCCCACGCCTCCATGCACA